>NC_141021.1:58315000-58597500 GCF_052040795.2 Danio rerio
TGTTTATATTAATTTTTTTTTTTTTCGTTAGTTACAGTCATCTTACATTTTTGTGTTAATAAATATGTCCCACTGACACATTGACTAAAAGAGTGGCACAAAGGGAAAATAAAGAGGCGTTTTGAAATGACAGAAAAGCACATACCATGGTAAATACTACACAACACAAAACACTAAATGAAACATAAACGGCTCCCGATTAGGATCAACATGCAAATCAGCCAGCAGAGTATCAGTCACAGACGTTTATTTTTTTGGAAATTGCATGTCTTACATACCTGTTAAGTTTCATGCCAGTAATATAGTTAGCTCCATAATACTGTGATGTATTGTGTGTTTGATGTGTATGTGTGTGTACATTGAAGAGGACACTGAGCACAGTATAACAGCTCACAGGGCAGGAACACTGACGCTATATTTCATATCTGACAGCAGACTCTCGCATCTGACAGAGGCATAACGGCTTTAACACACACCTTTCAGAGTTGTGCATCACAAAATAACACTCCGTAGGCCACTCAAAACATTATTGACATCCATTTTTAGATCAAGATTTGTCGGTTGTAAATGCTGTGATCTTTTAAGTTCTAAGCATCCTACTGGAAGACGCTGTTTGCTATGGCATATAGGTGTGGCTCCAGACGGTTACAGCAGTGAACAGTGAGTGGTATTGTTTATTCGTTCATTTGATTAGATGCCTGCGGCTGTTTTCTACTGTCTGATGAAAAACATTTGTTTGCAGGCCGTAACAACGTCACACACAAGATTACAATATGTAACAGTCAAATTGTTTATGATGAATGTATTCATTATTATTATATTGTGTTTTCCTCTAATCAGATGCTGGATTAAAACAGATAAAGGGTTTATCTGGAGTTTTCTGGGTCCGGTTTGTGTCATAATAGCAGTAAGTTTTAGTTACAGACTTTTTTCTCATGGCCTGTTAAAATCAACAAAACTCTAAACTGATCATTTCTTAGTCTTTCTACAGCTGAACATGATTCTCTTCATCAGGATCATACACAATGTCTCGTTCTGATTTACCAAAGGTTATAGTGTTTAAAACACTGGGTCAGTTTTTGGCTCCTGAATTCTGGGTTTCTTCAGTGATGGCAGTAAGGTTGTGCAGATCCTCTTCCTAATCTTGAACTCTCAGCAGGGAACCCTCATCTTCCTGATCTACTGTGTGCTCAAATATGAAGTCAGACATTTTTACACATTTTTTGTATAAATGAACAGTTTCATGTTGTTTAGCATGAATTGATTACCTGAACTCATTTAGCATTTTGAAAACAGTTTTGCATGTTCCACAAGACAAAGGGATTCTGTGGAAAGTGTTTACTATGTACATTTGAATTCGAATTTGAATTAAAGAAGGAAACCGTGAGTGTAAAATCAAATTCTCTCAGGATGATGGAGCGATAAAACTCAAATATTCACTTAGACAGTCAATTGTTTTAGGTGAAGATCACTGCTTTTCAGCTCACATCAGGTAAGATCTTTCTGCTTTTAGATTGATGATGATGTTAAAGAGTGTCATCAAGTGTGCTTGGCTGGTTTGTGTGTATTAATAGTAGTTGAGTCATTTGTGCTTTGACCAGGTCAGGAGTCTTACTGAATGCTTGTAACCATATTTAATGTTGAAACATCTAATATATCTAACTTGTTGAACTGCTTCACTTTACATGAGTTGATTCTTATATATTAATTTCTGGGGGAAAAAAATGAACCTAATCTTTAATAAGAACTGCATCTCTTTTATTCATTTCATCTTTGATTCTCAGTCATTTTAGATCTTAAAATTCCAATTCACTGATGCAGTTTTATTATTTTCCTTATCTGTGTGAAGTAAATAGAAAACATTTTTGGTCATGCTTCAGAGACAGTCCTCATTGTTTTTTATATATACATTTTTTGTACTGTAAAGGAAATTAATCGGCAGTACTGCTTTGTGGATGAAACACATCAGACTGTTATAATAGACAATGGCCCCATCTCTGCAGAAAAGTAAGATTGTCTCTCATCACCCAAAACTCTGACTTTCACAGATTTTATATGTTTAATGAAGGTTTTACATACTCCAACTTGCAGTACAATCCAATACAGTATAATTTGTGTTTTTAATATTTCAGGATTTAAGAAATCACTGAGTACCATCTCTGTTATAACATGTAAGTATAAGCAGTTTTTTATACATAGCTTAACAGTGATGTAGTTACAGTGCAAGGTAATCATCACTTATCATCATCACAATTATCTCACAAAGTCATGAGATACAGTCCAGTTTAAAAGCAGTAAAATTATATAGTGTAAGTCAGATTTATTGGCCCCCTTCGAATCTTTTTTTTTTCTCCAAATGATGTTTAACAGAGCAAGGAAATTTTCACAGTATGTCTGATTATATTTTTTTCATCTGGAGAAAGTCTTCCTTATTTTATTTTGGCTAGAATAAACAATTTTTACATTTTTAATCACCATTTTAGGGACAGAATTATTAGCCCCTTTAAGCTTTTTTTTTAATAATCTACAGAACAAACCACTGTTATACAGTAACTTGCCTAATTACCCTTACTTACCTAGTTAACCTAGTTAAGCTTTTAAATGTCAGTTTAAGCTGTAAAGAAGTGTCTTGATAAATATCTAGTCAAATATTATTTACTGTCATCATGACAAAGATAAAATTAATCAGTTATTAGAGATGAGTTATTAAAACTATTATGTTGAGAAATATGTTGAAAAAAAAAATCTTCTCTCCATTAAACAGAAATTGGGGAACAAAATAAACGGGGGGGGGGGGGGGGGGGATAATTCTGACTTCATCTGTAACTGGAAAGGAATATATGAACCTATCAGTTTACAATATATTGATGCCCAATTTCTAGGCTTTATTGGTGATGATGGTCTGCAATGTTGGACCATTATTGCCATTTTAGCTTATAAGTAGAGGACAGAATCTAGCCAGACTAATGTGTGAATTGTTGAGTGGGCAAAATAAAATATAAAAAAAATAAGGTCAGTATTTTTAGTGAGTGTACTTTTTTGCTTTTATTCTTGCTGTAATAAAAAAAAATTTAATTGTAGAGCAACCCAAGTTCTGTTGCCATTAATATTTAACTTTAATATGTAGAACTGTCTGAGATATGGACAAAAGCAACTGATGCATCATTTAGATAAAAAAAACTGATTAAAAAAATATTAAATGGTTATAAAAATCTTTATAATAAATTATAAAAATAATAAAAAAATAATTAGGTTAAAAATCTTCAATGATATTAATGATATGACCTACTTCCGGAAACTTTCCACTTCTCTGTTTATCCGTCTGATTTTACTGACTGTTTCTTTTGACCGCCCACTGTCATTTACAAGAATATCTTAATGTTGAACGCGTCAAGTATAAAAGCCTCATCAGTTTTGTGAGGTGTGCGATGTGGCGCCAGGTGAAAGTATAAATCAGCATTAAGATGTTTGTTTGTTTTTTTTCTGTAGTTCAATGGTGCTTCTAACCTGTATTTAGTACTGTTTATTTAAATACATTTATTTTACCACTAATTTTGTTTTGTTTTTTTGTTTTCTTTTTGTCCATGTGTGTTTTTGATATTGCGAAATAGGTCTTAAATTTAATACTTAATGATCTTAAAAATGTCTTAAAAAGTCTTAAATTTGACATTATGGTACCTGAAGAAACCTCAACCTGTTGGGGTTTCGGGTCAACTGGGAAAAGAGCAAGCTTGCCCCTGTGCAGAACAACTAATTTTTCAGGTTGGAGCTGGACTCGATCACAAGCTGATGCTGACCTGTCTGAAAGAGTGCGAAAAGAAAAATCCAGATGCATTGGCATATCAATTGCCCAGAGCTGTTGGTGGTGTATCTCACTCTTTGTCATTTTTTGCTGGTGCTAGAGGGGAAACACGTGATGGTCAGAACAGACAACATGGTGATGGTGGCGTATATATCAACCACATGGGGGTGTCTGTTCTTGTCGCATGTCTCAGCTTGCTCGCCATCTCCTTCTCTGGCTCCTCTTCACATCCTCGGCGAGCTCCACCATGCAGCTGATACGCTCACACTACAGCTTCCACGCCCGGGAGAATGGAGTCCCCACCCCGGGTCTGTTCAGTTGATATGGGCATGCTTTGAAGAAGCCCAGGTCGACCTGTTTGCCTCCCACCCATTGCTAGTCGTTTTATTCCCTATCCGAGGCCCTCTTCGGCACAAACACTCTGGCAGACAGCTGGCCTCAGGGCATGCCATACCTGCCAACACTCACGTTTTTCCCGGGAGTCTCCAAGATTTCAGACCCTTCTCCTGTTTTGGTCTGTCCCCCGGAAAAATCCCGGAGGCTGTGGGCTGGGCGACACCTAATACATTTGTGAGATTTTAAAATCATAGAGTGGAGCCAATTTCCTTAACATGTGCTGGATAACTATGGTGAATGAGGAAATTGATTTGGTGTTGAAACACGCTTGCTGCGCCTTTCTCTCTAAGATGGAGATATGTGCACCTTTCTTACTCAGTTGAGTTCCCCATTTGGCAAACCCTACTGAACTCCTCCGAGACCCCCAGCACCTGACTCAGCAGAGAAGTCAGGTGCCTGGCCCATTACGTTGTTTGGCATGCCCATTCACTCAGCCCGGGGTTCGGTGCCTGCTATACGCAATCCCCATTGGCGAGTCCATATGCTGTGGAACGCTAAGAACCATAGAGAACAGAAATGCTATGTTCCTTTGCCACAGTGGTTGCACCTTAGCTGACAGCTGTAGTTCGGCTTCTGCAGCTAGAAAATGTGCTGAGCAACACCTATCTGGCAGCTTTATACACAGCTAATTGTGATTGCTGGCAGCTGCGTGTGCTGGGCGCTGCCAATTCATCTGCATTTCATTGGCCTGTTATATTACTCTTTAGATTATTGGCTTTCTGAAGAAATCCCCATAGTGTAAGTTTTCCACATAGCATAACTGTTTCGTTTTATGTCTTTTATCATTTGTTTTAGAGCAGTGGTTCTCAAACTGTGGTACGTGTACCCCTAGTGGTACGCGGGTTTCCTTCTAGTGGTACACGGAGGAATGAAATATGTCATGTACATGCAACATTTAATTCAAAATGTATTAAAAATTATGTATATAATATGCCATATATTATATATAGGTTATATTTCTGAGGTAATCTGCCAGGTTTTTTAACTGTGCAGAGTTGTAGCTGCTTTACTGGTCCAACTACGCTACGGTATTTCAATGCTGCTCATTTTGGTGGTACTTGGAGAGACAATGTTTTTCTAAGGTGGTACTTGATAGAAAAAAGTTTGAGAACCACTGTTTTAGAGATTTGTCTGAAAATATTTTAGTCCTGAATCTACTTCAGTTTAACTTCTGAAGACTTGAAATATGGCTCACAAATTATACTTTGTGTGGTAAAGAATAATTTTTTTGCATGAGTCAAAAAAAAAAAAAAATTGGAATAATAAAAACTTTTTTTTTTTTCAGATGTGTCACAACTTGTCTTGGCCTCTGTAATGGTTGCACCAGTGATGACCACAGCTGGTAGTGTATTCAATTCTTGTCTGGTGTTTTTAAGGACTTTGATTTTGAACTAAATGTAAGGTGTCCAACTGGTTTATCTTGTTTTCATCAATGTGTTAATCATAATTTCTTATTATTCCTGATCGTTCCACTCTGATTGACAAATTTTCGGAGCAACATTCGGAGCACCTCATGTGGGACCTCCATATTACAGACACAATGAATACTGAAATATTTGAATATTGAATCATCTCCCACACTCCCTTCCCTTGACCAACACTCCTTTTCACCCAACTCACACAGAATGGTCATTTCAAAGCATAAATGTCCTGTATAATTGCATGTGACTTTTTGCATCATGTTTGATATCATTTGAAATGTCTCAGTGTGATTGGTACAATGGTCTTGTTCCCTCAGAAATAGACATAATCAAAATGATAGATATATAACTTCAGATATCTTTTGAACTACTGCTAAGAGTGTGCCCCATATTGCACCTTTAAATTAGACAGCAGATGTAGATTCCATGTTATGTGTAGGTTATGTTCCTGCTCCTTTTCCTCACTTTACTGGTCATGTAATTTTGCTGCTAGTAAAATGGGTTAAAATTGTAGACAACAATTCAACTTTTAAAAATACAATTTTGTTGCCCCTTCTTCATGGGAATGTATCCAAGCAACATTGGCTGACATCAAGTTTATTTGGTTATTTTTTCGTTGAGTATTAACAGGGTTTCCGCGGGGTCTGAAAAAGTGTCAAATTTAAAAATCAAAATTTAAGGTCTTACAAAGTCTTAAATTTGCTGTTTTAGGTCTTAAATATTTTTGCACAGGTCTTATTTTTCCGATGTCCATGTAACACTAAATCTACTGCTTATTTAAATTCTTTTTTGTTGTTGTTGCCAGTTTTTGTCGGGGTGTTGTAGTTACTTTATTTCACTAGTCCAATTGTAATTTGGGGTATGACAACTACAAGTGAGGTCAACTTGCAATAGCCAATCAGCTTTCTGTTACTGACTCAGTGCGTGCAGCGAATTTGATGTCATCGATGTATTTGCGGAGGTTCGCTGTGGTTGCGTGCCACATGATTTCAACTGATGGAGTATGGCAGTATTTCACTGACAAATGTCGTAAGTGCAGTATAACAAGTCGGAAGCGCATTCATGAAATACAAGAGAGCGAATCTCTTTGCTCACGTGCCGGTTTCCTCTGTTCGTGGATAAAACTGCACGCGAGTTCTCAAAACACTGGCTGCTCACCCCGTCAGACGATGCAGACTCACAATTTTTGTGTCTTGTGTTTCCTCCTCCTTTTGTGCTTTTGCTCTCCAAAAATGCTTTAAGAATATTGAACTGATAAAATGAAATACAGTTTAGTTTTACTACAGTAAAGTGTGGTAAATTGTAGAATAATATACCCAGAGACTAGTTCACTTTGTTTTAGTTGCCATGATTAAATAGGATTGATAGGGAGATTTATTTGAAGAGGGAATAGTACAGTAGGCTATAATACCTTATCAAGTTTCCCCTATTTTCTTTAAGTTACATTCCTGCTTGCATTAGTTATATTGAAATGTATTTTATTTGATTAGTATGGTGCACATTTTGGATGTTTAATGAATGTTTTTAAAAGTAAACTATTCTTTGTAGTGTTTGAAGCTGGAAATATCTCATCATATAACATACAGCCAAAAATGTGATGTTTTATTAGATTAAAAATGTAATATGTAAGTCTATTTTAGTATTTTGGTTATTGGTAAGAAATAGTGTACAAATATAAATCATATAAAAAAAGCATGCAAGGAAGAGGGAACAGTGTACTGAGTGCAAAGAAGAAAATTTGTGCGTGAGCAGTGCATTTTTCAGAGTGAAAGAATTTGTGTGTGAGCAGTATATTATATTTGAGAGCTTGCAAGAAGTTTTGTTCACAAACAGAGGCAATCGGTGCGCGAGCAAAGAAATTCGCTCGCTCGTATTACATGAATGCCCTCTTGACTTGTAATACTGCGCTCACGACATTTGTCAGTGAAATAATGCCATAGTGGAGCTAATGGAATGTTTTGAGACTCGAGTGAACAGTTCGCAGGGCACCGCATTTGATTTGAGTTGATTATGAAACAGTTTGAAGAAGTTTTTTTCTGAAACAGGTGCGTCTGTCTGTACAGACATCTTTATGATCCGTCCATGCATGATCATAGGGAGAACCAGATGACCACTAATTATGGACTAGAAATTGCAACAGCAATGGGAAAGGAGGAAAGTTTTTGTAAAAGTTTGAAAAAACCTGAGGGATATGTTTGTTAAAACAAAAAAAGAGGCCCCCAAAAACATCTTCAATGATATTAAGGATTCTCTTTTTATTCGTCTGATTTTACTGTCTGTTTCTTTTGACTAACCCCCTGTCATTTAAAAGAATATTTCAATAGTGAACACGTCAAGTGTAAAAGCCTTCTCTGTTTTGCAAGGTGTGCGATGTGGCACCAGGTGAAAGTTTAAATCAGCATTAAGATGTTTGTTTGTTTGTTTTTTTCTTTAGCTCAATGGTGCATCTAACCTGTCTTCAATATTGTTCAATTTAAATACATTTATTTTACCACTAATTTTGTGATTTTGCGTTTTCTCTCGCGTGTTTTTGATATTGCGATACAGGTCTTAAATTTAATACTTAATGGTCTTATAAAGTCTTAAAGTATTAAATTTGACATTATGATATCTGCAGAAACCCTGATTAAGCACCTGAAATATTTGTTGATTATGTGCAGGACAAACCAAGGAGAGGCATCAGCAATTCATATTCTGCGGTTAAAAATAGACAAAAAGACAACACATTCTCACAGATTCATTACAATTCAACTTTATTTGTAATGCACTTTTCACAACAATTGTTTTTTCAAAGCAGCAAAAGGTGCACATAATTTCATTACAATCAAATTTGGAAAAGTTAAGGTTATTCGTTACCATAACTCAAGAATGTTTAGGTCTGGTGATTGTGCAGGCCATAGGGGATGTTTAGCTTTACTTTCATGTTCATCAAACCACTCTGTCGCCAGTCTTGCAGTGTGTATTGGTGCATTATCATCCTGATACACAGCACAACCTTCAGGATACAAAGTTTGAACCATTCCGGAATGTTTCAACAGTCCTTGGCAGTGACGTACTCGTCATCTAGCACAAGTATTGTGTCTAGGCAATTGATCCAAATTGGTCATGAAATTTTGCAGCTTGCTTTCTGATTGGAGAATCTTAAAAAAAAAAAAAAAAAACTTCAGATGAAGATCTAACAGATCCAGATACATTTTTTGCCTACTCTCAGTGGGAAAGTAGCCAAACAACATTACCCGACAACAAAAAAGTTTATGTAGTTTATTCAATTATTTTTTGTTTATTTGATTGTTGGTTTATGGCCTCATCCTCCTATAGTTATAAAAATTATAATATCTTTAAATTGGCCTTTTTTAATGTTTGTATAATATTTTCATAAATATTCTAACATTTCTTTTAAAACCTCTGCATAACAGCTAATCTGTCTGACCCCTGCAACAACTACACTGTGCTGGACGAACCATGGAGAGGCATCAGTAGTTATTATTCTCCGTTATCAAATAGAAAATGTGACACCTCAGTCTCACGGAGCGGCTGGTATCGTTTCTTCATTAATGGTGCGAGTGCCCACATCACAGAAACGTGTGTGGTAAAATACCGTTGTTCTACTGATATGACAGCGTGGATTAGGGGTGGACACCCAACAGTACAGGATGGAGTCGTCACTCGAGATGTCTGCATTCACTGGCTGAGTTACTGCTGCAATTCCGTGTTTCCCATTCAAGTCAAAGCCTGTCCAGGGAATTATTACGTCTATGAGCTTGTTCAAACGCCAATCTTCTGTTCAGGATACTGTACAGGTAATTATATTCACATCAACTCTTTCAATACATTTATCACAATACACATCTCTGTTGATTCATTATTTGCAATCTAAACTTTCAGATGTTACCAGTGTGATCACAGTCATGCCAGAAATCATCTCACCTGGTAATATAACACAGTCTGTTGTTTTTGTTCTTTCTAAAGTATGTACAGGTACATATCTGTACCATTAATATGTGCTTGTGTCAGACAGTTATATTTACTTTTAATCTCCATCATACCAGTGTAAACCATCATCCTTGACTGTAGTAAAATAAATTGAGCCTTTGGTCATTTTTTTAAACAGCTGAAGATAAATCTTATTTTCTTTTAAATCTATCACTCCTTGGTTCAATGGTTTGTTTTTAGCTTTGCTCATTTAATCATAAAGGGGAGCTGCATGGTGGCGATGTGGGTAGCACGACCATCTCACAGCAAGAAGGTTGCTGGGTCGAGTCTCGGCGTGGTCAGCTGACATTTCTATGTGGAGTTTGCATGTTCTCTCTGTTTTTGAGTGGGTTTCCTTCGGGTGCTCTGGTTTCCCCCACAAGTCCAAAGACATGCGGTAGGGGAGCGTGGGGCACAAAGTAATCCAGGGTTAAATGTAACACAGAATTTTTAGGTATTTGTTCAGGGTTAACCATGGCATGCTTCCATGGTTTTCACCACAATGTCGGCATATGTCTTCCTGCTAATTATTGCAAAAGTTCAGCAAAATTTGGATGAGAAACACAGGAGAAACCATTTTTGCAGCATAAAAGTATTTTTTATTGTAGTCAATATTTTTAATTAAAAAAAATCTGTGCAAGTATATATGTAAAATCTTATATTGTTGTGATTACTGTCTTCTAAGCTAAAAGATGTAAAACACACACAGTGACTGCCAGCCAGTTTTGAGGAAAACATGGCACAGCGGGGTTGGTTGTAACAGGGTGTTAGAATTAAGCCGCAAACTGTTGGACACCAATCAAACTATCAAAGTAATTAATGAATTTTGAGTTTAATGTTGGGAACTTTTTTTAATAAAAATGTTTTTTACAAGAAAAAAAATAATTATATAATTGCTAATAATGCAAATAAATACATTCTATAATAATAAATAAATAATTTTCAATAATAATGCAAATAGATTTAAATGTGTTTATCCAATAACCATTAAAATGAACACACTGTGCTATGTAGAATAAAAAAGTAATAAGCCAATTACTGAAATCTAGCTACTATTTAAAGTAAACTGAAAATAAATTAATTGTGTGAAATCTGCCTTTGTAAGCTTGTGTTGCAACTAACCCCCTGTCTGTTACAACTTGCCCCGCAGGTGGGGTGAACAGTAACATTTTTACTCCTGGCATTTTTGGCAATACTGCACAAAAACCAAAGATCCAGCGATCATAACTCCAGTGCTCATTTGTAGGAGAGACTTGTGTGTTGCTTTTTGAAAAAAAAAAAAAAAAGAGATTTGTCAACCCCATCACTTTGTTATTATTTATTTGACCAAAACCAAAAAGTGTTACTTTGTACCCCGCTCTGCCCTATATGAATTGGGTACGTTAAATTGTAAATAGTGTATGTGTATAAATGAGTGTGTATGTTTGTTTCCCAGAGATGGGTTGCAGCTGAAAGGGCATCCGCTGTATAAAACATATGCTGGATAAGTTGGCAGTTCATTCCGCTGTGGCAACCCCAGATTAGTAAAGTGACTAAAGCTGAAAAGAAAAAGAATGGTTATTTTAATGCACAGTTTAGCACCTCAAATTAATATGTGATTTAACACTGAAGCACTCATGGATGGTATCAGACGGGCTCTTTCGCACAACAGATTTGCAAATCACCAAGTATTAAAATACACTTGTTTGTTACATTAGCAGGGTATGTGTGGGGTCCTAAAAATTCCTAAATTCACTGAAATATGGTGTTGTAGGTCTTAAATCATTTATCACACTACCAGTCAAACGTTTGGGGTCAGTGGAATTTTTAAATGTGTTAAAATAAGCTTCTCCTGCTCACCAAGGCTGCATTTATTTCATCAAACATACAGTACACGTTGAAAAATTGTGAAATGTTATTGTACTATATAATAACTGTATAAAAGTCGATTATAATTTAACTGAATCATTCATTCCAGGGATTTTAAAGGTTAAATTTTAGCTTCATTACTTCAGTCTTTAGAGTAACATGATCCTTCAGAAATCACTCTAATAATAATTATTATTAATATTGTTACTATTATTATGGTAATAGTAATATAGCAATAATGACTGGAGTAATAATTTAATTTAAAACTATATAAAACAATAATAATGTTTTATTATTATTATGATTATTAATATTATTATTATTATTTTGATCTTGGGTGTGGTTGGCTGTCATGAACCCCAAATGTGTCTCTCTGCATCTGTCACACTTGCTTCACTGTCAGATCAGATGAGGTCATGTTTATATAGTGCATCATAAAATAGAGAAATTCTGTTTCATGAGCCTGTTGATTAGCTTCAAAGATTAATGAACATTTATAATAAAGTTGTGATTTCATACTGGTCTTCTCAGTTTATTTTTCTGCAGACCCCTGCTACAACTACACTTTTCTGGACAACACATGGAGAGCCAACAGCAGTCAGTCATCAAAGCCAGTCTCCATGTGTGACCAGTCAGTCTCCTGGAGCGGCTGGTATCGGCTCTTCATTAACGGTCTGAATGCTCAGATTCCAGACACATGTGTTCAGAAGTTCAGTTGTGGCACTGATATCCCACTGTGGATTCGTGGTGGACACCCAACAGTAGAGGATGGAGTCGTCACTCGAGATGTCTGCGGTAACGATGGTGTGGATTGCTGCACGTATGGGATCTTTCCCATTAAAGTCAAAGCCTGTCCAGAAAATTATTATGTCTATAAGCTGCTTAGTCCACCTGCATGCCCATCAGCCTACTGTGCAGGTAACTATACATTATTTATCAACTGTTTCGTTCTTCTTTTTTATTAAGAGTGCAAAAACATACTGTACAGTACATGGTAAACACACAACAAATAAACAGCAAGAGAACATGAAAGGGAAACATGAAAGGAAAAAAGGATTGTGCATAAACAGCCATGACAAGGTAGTATTAAAAAAGTACTAAGCATTCATAGTCATAATATAATATCAATAATAATACTAAGGTTAGTCAAATGACATCAACAATAATCAGTCAAACACCACATACACTTAAAGTCAAAATTATTAGCCAAACAGTGACTTTTTTCCTTCTTTTTCTAATATTTCCAAAATTATGTTTAACAGATTCAGGAATTTTTCACAGTATTTCCTATAATTTCTTTTCTCCTGGAGAAAGTCTTAGTTGTTTTATTTCAGTCAGAATAAAAGCAGTTTTTAACTGTTTTAAAGCCATTTAGGGTCAATATTATTAGCCCCCTCAAGCAATATTTGTTTTGGATAGTCTACAGAACAAACCATCATTATACAATCATTTGCCTAATTACCCTAACATTAGCCTAGTTAACCTAGTTAAGCCTATAAATGTTACTTTAAGCTAAATACTAGTATCTTGAAGAACATCTAGTCAAATATTTTGTTCTGTCATCATGGCAAAGATAAAAAATCAGAAAAATTAAAAAATATATACAAACATATAGTGGGTTAATAATTCTGACATCAGCTGTAAGTCATTTATAAGCTGTTTTTACACATTCATGATATTTATGCCTCAATGTATTTATCTGTACCTAAAGTGAAAATGCTGTCATCATTTACTCAACCTGTTTGAGTTTATTTTTATTTTTTCTGTCTAACACAAAATAATTTCTTCTGACAAATGTTGGAAACCTGTAACTATTGACTTCCATAATATTAGCTTTTCCTTCTGTGGATGTCTTTGGTTACAGCTTTTTAACATTTTTCTAAATATCTTCTTTGGAGTTCGGCAGGAACAAAAATCGTATAAAAGTTTGTAACCACTTGAGGCAGAGTAAATAGTGAGTGAATTTAGATTTTAGTGTGAGCCATGCCAGGATCAATTTATTTAAAAATAAACGATTTGCACCACTAAGCACGATTACATAGAAATTTATGCTAAATGACAATGCACTGAACAAACTCAAAATATTAAGTCTTCATATTCTTTAGATTTTTTTTTTTTACCTCAAGCAGTATATGTTTTAAAACACAGTTACTTTGTCAGTTCATAAAGTACTGGTAAATATTTTCTTGGACCCATAGTATGTTCAGTATTATTCATCTGATTGTTGGTTTACGATTGTTTTCCAGTTGTTTCCAACATCACCCGCAAAAATATACCAGGTAATGTAGCCTGAGTGTGTGAATCTGTAGAACTGTAATGGTTTGTAAGTGTGTTTGTGTCTGTAAAGATGAAAGATTATAGTTTCAGATGTACAGTTTCAGATCATTGCAGACATTATCATGAACTCCAGTGCTCAAACCTTTGTCTGAATTGACCCTTCGCTAAGCCACACCCAAAAACCTATATGTTGCATATGGATTGTGCAAATCTTATACCAGGTATCCTAAAAGTTTGGACAGGGTGTTGGAATTTTTTCCCTTTTCAAAACCTTTTCAAAACCTAAAACCCAAGAGGCCAAATGCCAGCGTGGATCAAGCTGTGTGAGGGGCGCTAAAGGAGCGGAGCTAAGTTGGTTTTGTTTTGATATTCCTGATACATTCAGTGATAAACAGACGGCTATATTGAGAATAGCCTATTCCATATAAAATTCACTTAGCTAACACATATTCTACTCTCATAAATAAATCATATAAATTGTCAATGTCAATATGAAGATCACTAAAACTGAACTGTGAAAATGCTTTGAAAGCAAATTACACCTAAGAGAGATGACTTAAATGCTGTCTTTTTAAATCATTCCAAGTTTAAATGTTAGAATGTTCTGAATGAATACAGAATAGGGGAGGTAACTGAATAGAACACAGCCATGAACTGTGCTTCTAACTACAGCTCTACAGGTGTAGTTACAAGCCTACAAGTTGCGATGCAGTTTGCGAATGTTTGTTGGAACATTGGATTTTGGAAACACTAAAATCAACACACTATGTTTGTAACGACGGAACTTGCAATCTTAATTAGCTAACGATGGTTTTCAGAAACGCACCCCTGGCGGGAGTGTTGAGGCAAGTTGGAGCTAAACTCTGCAGGACACCGACTGTCAAGGACAGAGTTTGGGCACCCCTGTTAAGAGTCTTAATGTATTTTATTTTTTTCTTCATTTTTAGAAAAGTGAAGTTTAACAAACTAATTTCGAGAGGAGCATGAGATATGATTGAGCACGACTTGCTTCTCATCTGTAATCAGTAATAATCCAATCAGAGTGATCCAAGCTTACTATAAATGGATCGTTTTCTCGCTACAGCTCTATCTAAATGAGCACTGTGCTACATCCCACAGATCACGCTATTATGTCTTTCTTTTCTTTTTCATACTTTTATAACCTGTTTTAACACATTTTCATCTGTTTTTAATCATTTTTATTGCTTGTTTTTACTTTCTTATACTTGCCTCTTTTATTCATGTTGATGTAAAGCACTTTGAGATGCCACTGTGTATGAAATGTGCTATATAAATACACTTGCCTTGCCCTGCCTAGCCTTAATATTAGGTCTTCATTAATGCGGGTCCTAAAGCTCTTGCCTGATCATAATTTTCCAGTGATATGCCTCAGAGCTTTTCTCTTGTGCATCGCCTCATCTTCATCAAAGT
The DNA here is from genome assembly GCF_052040795.2 of Danio rerio. Taxonomy (NCBI): domain Eukaryota; kingdom Metazoa; phylum Chordata; class Actinopteri; order Cypriniformes; family Danionidae; genus Danio; species Danio rerio. The sequence goes on from NC_141021.1 coordinate 58,330,148, forward strand.
TTCTACAAACTTTCTGCAGATTGCCCTCTCTCTATTTATAGTCTTCTCTGGTCTGTCCAGCTCATTTTTGAATTGCTTATTGCACCTTTAAATTAGACAGCAGTTGGTACTGTAAGCAATAAATTATGTAGACTCCACGTTATGTGTTGGTTATGTTCCTGCTCCTTTTCCTCGCTCCACTGCTCATGTGATTTTGCTGCTAGCTATCTGATTGAATTAAATGGTTTAAATTGCAGACAACAGTCTAACAGGTGCAGAAACAATTTTGTTGCCCCTTCTTAAAGGGAATGTATCCAAGCAACATTGGCCGACAACAAGTCTTTTGTCATAAAACGTATTTGGTTATTTTTCTCTTGATTATTAAATGTCTGAAATGCTGGTTGGATCTTTGCCTCCTCCTTCTAGAATGTTAGACAGCCATCCAAATGTATTACAATCATTTTTCAACACTGAATATAGTTTTGTTGTGAATTGAAACACTTTGAATTAGACTTTTTTAAACGTCTACAGATGAGTTTATGATAACCATTGTGACCAATATAACCTATATTCTAATACTTCTTTTAAATGTATATAACAGCTAATCTGTCTGACCCCTGCAACAACTACACTGTGCTGGACCAACCATGGAGAGCCTACGGTAATTCATATTCTGAGGTAAAAAATAGAAAATATGACAACTTTGTCTCCTGGAGCGGCTGGTATCGTTTCTTCATTAACGGAGCGAGTGCCCACATCCCTGAAATGTGTGTTGCAATTCATGGTTGTACTACTGATATGACACTGTGGATTCGTGGTGGACACCCAACAGTCGGGGATGGAGTCGTCGCTCGAGATGTCTGCATTCACTGGTACAATTACTGCTGTATTAACCTGTTTCCCATTCGAGTCAAAGCCTGTCCAGGGAATTATTACGTCTATGAGCTTGTTGAGCCAATATCAGCCTTCTCAGCCTACTGTACAGGTAATTATATTCACATGAGCTTTCAATACATGCATCACATCTCTGTCTCTGTTCATTAATCATTTTTAATCTAAACTTTCAGATGTTGGCAGTGTGGTTACAGTCATACCAGAAATCATCTCACCTGGTAATATAACACCGTCTGTTGTTTTAGTTTAAAACTCTTTCTAAACTCTGTCTATACTGGTAATACGTGTCAGACAGGTATATTTACTTTAAATCAGCATTAATCAGAGTTCTTTGTTTTGTTTTTAATTTTGTTTTATTTTTAATTTAACCATACTACAACCAAATGATGGTTTTAATGTAGAGTTCAGCCTCTCAAATCAATGTGTGATTTAACACTGAAGCCCTTATGAAAGGTATCAGATCCTAAGTAGGACCATATTGGCAGAACTTGACACAAATTGGCTGAAAATGCATAAGATTGTAACTGAAGGTTGCTGGACAACAAAGTTAGGGATCCACGTGCAGTTTTACATGGAATGGTCAGGCAGGCAACAGTCAAACAGCTACAAACAGTATCATGGGGTAATCCAAAAAAGGAGTAAAATTCACAGGCGAGTGGTCAAAAAATCAATATAAACAGTAAACCAAGGCAAGGATCAAACATGGAAAGACTTATGCGAGTTCACACCAGACGCGGCACATGAATAAATCATGATATTCACATGTAAATAGTCGAGTGAACATTTTGCGTTTACTAACTGCTTTCGCGCATCAAATTCGCTTCACAATAGACACAGATTCGCGTCATAGGCAGAACTTCTGTCTGCTCTGTGACTCTAGCATCATGGCTAAATGGCTAACATGTATTTTTTTAAGATAATAGCTGTGCTTCATGTGCTTTAGGAAGGCTGAAAAACAGCATATATTCGTTCGGTGCCATGTCTGAGTGCAGTAGATACTGATTTCAGAGGTGCACCCAGCTCTGTGAGTTCATCAATTCCTCCAGAAACTGTAGCTGGGTCATGGAGGCTTTCTGCTACACTTGCTTCACTGTCAAAACCGATGTTTATAACTCATGTTTATATAATACAGACTACAATAGGGAAATACTGTTTCATTTATAGCGTGTTGATGAAATGCATTTAATAAATATTTATAAATGTCATAAACATATTTTCTTCTCGGTTTATCTTTCTGCAGATCCCTGCTTCAACTACACTGTTCTGGACAATGCATGGAGAGCCAACAGCAGTCAGCCATCAAAGCCAGTCTCCATGTGTGACCAGTCAGTCTCCTGGAGCGGCTGGTATCGGCTCTTCATTAATGGTCTGAACGCTCAGATCCCAGACACATGTGTTGCTAAGTATAGTTGTGGCACTGATTACCCACTATGGATTCGTGGTGGACACCCAACAGTAGAGGATGGAGTTGTCTCTAGAGATGCCTGTGGTAATGATGGTAATGATTGCTGCACGTATGGGGTCTTTCCCATTAAAGTCAAAGCCTGTCCAGGAAATTATTATGTTTATAAGCTGCTTAGTCCAACTACATGCCCATCAGCCTACTGTGCAGGTAACTATATCAGCCGCTTCTACACAATCATGATATTTATGCCTCAATGTATTTGTCTTTAATAAAGAGTTAGTTCAGCCAAAACTGAAAATTCTGCCACTATTTACTCAAGCTGTTGGAGTTTCTTTTTTCTGAATAGTTTGTTAATTTTAAAAACAAATTTAGAAAAAGGAAAGCCATAATAAATAGTGAAGAAATGTTAGGTTTTTGTTTGAACTATCGCTTTATGTATGAAGAACAGAGTTTTGATTAATTGAATATGAATATGGTCTAGTATACTTTGGTCTGGTACCTATGGTCAGGTAGATGTGACTTTTGTGTCGTCACAACACTGATCAGTAGTATATACAGGGCTTAGTTTGTGCCAGAACACGCTGGATTGGGCACCTCTGAAATCTGATCCAGCACCTTATTTTACCGATCCTCCTCAACAGCCCTCCACCCACTTCTGTTGTTCACTTTCACTTTTTTCTGCGACTTCCCAACCCTCTTCACGTTTGTCTGCGACACCCCTCTGCCATCCACCACACCCAATCATGCGCGACACCTCTTCCACCATCTTGAATTGTCAGATAATATAAATTGCTGCTAATACTTTCATGTTTTCTTTGTATGCTCAGTCTGATTGTTGACTGTTTTCCAGTTGTGTCCAACATGAGCAGCACCAGTACAACAGTCACACCACAGACGACAAGCTCAGCTGGTAATGTAGTCTGATGATTCCTCTGTTGAGTGTGTTTGACTGAGTGTAGAACTGAACAGGTGTGAGTGTGTTTGTGTCTCTGGACAAAGATGAAGGATTAAAGAGGATCTGAGATGTACAGTTGCAGATCATTGCAGACATTATTAGAACATCTTTTTCATGTGAGTTGTGTTATTATTGTGTTCACTGTGATTTTCTCTTATTGCAGTTATAAATATCACCCTGCAGGAAGGATGTTCTGTAAGTTGAGTGTCTGAAATATACGCCTAATAGTTTAGAGAGCTGTGTGATGATATGTGTGTTGTAAGTTTGCATGTTGTAACTTTTGCTTTTCTGTTTATTTCTGATGGTTTTGTGCTTTTGTTTGTTATTAATATTGTGAAACATGATTGAGGTCATGATTTCTGTACTGTATAAAGCTGAATTGTAATTTCAGAGTCAGAGCTCTGGATGTCTAAAAAATCTTCTTGAGCAGATAGAGAACATTACAGCTCAAGAGCTTCCACTGAATGTAAGTCTTCAAGAGAATGTCTCGAGTTACGTGTGCAACCATAGTTCCCGGAGAGGGAGCGAGACACTGCATCTAACCAGAACGCTTGGAGAACACCTCTTTTATACGCGTCTTGAAGCACATGTGAAATTAATCTAATGTAATATAGCGGTGACGTCAGACCAGAGAGTATAAAAGCCTGCACTGAGCATTCAGTGTTAACTTCAAATTTGCTTGAAAGAAGTAACAGGCAGAAGAGAGTATGGCGGAAGATGCAGTGTCTCGTTCCCTCTCGAGGAACTATGGTCACATATGTATCCTGAGACATTTCCCATCTAGGGAACTTCAACATTGCGTCTAACTAGAGCGCTAGGGGGACGCAATACCCACTAGGCCAAACTCGTTGCTCACTGTGAACGCACACTACGCATGTAGAACAGAGGACCCTGGGGAGGGGTCTACATCAAGTTGATAGTGATGCGCAATTGTATGTGGTGTCGACCATCCTGCTGCCAAATAAATGTCAGAAAGGGCAGAGCCTGAAATAGAAGCTTTGGAGGACCCTACAGCTCTTGTGAAGTGGGCCCTAACAAATTTAGGTGCAGTACGTCCAGCAGCCAGATAAGTAATTGAGACAACTATCCAATTTCTTATGGTCTGTCTATTAGCCGGACTTCCCCTCTTTGAGAGTTTGAAGCAAACCAGTTACTGCTCACCCTTTCTCTAATTAATAACAGTGTTAACGTATGTATCCAGAACCCTAACTGGGCAGAGTAGATTCAATTTCTCTTGGTCTGACGACTGAAACGGGGGCGGATTAAAGGCCTGCAGCACAGCAGGTTTCGCCAAATGAGTAAAAACCTTCGGCACATACCCCGGTCTGGGGTAAAGAAAAGCTTAAGACATGACCGAAGCAAACTCTAGAAATGAAGGTGCAACCGACAGAGCCTGGAGGTCACCAACCCTTTTCAGGGAAGAAATAGCTAACAAAAAAAGCTGTTTTCAGTGTAAGAAATGTATCTGACGCCTCCTTTAGTGGCTCAAATAGGGGAACAGAGATGCCCTAGAGCACCAATGTTAAGTCCCATGTAGGTACACTGTTTGTGCTTACAGGCCTTAGCCTTATGGCTCAACATAGGAAGCGATGAATTAGCAGATCCTGCACTAGTGACTAATCATCTAGGGGAAGACGGTTGGCCGCTATGGCTGACACATACACTCTCAGAGTGGATGCAGCTAACCCAGCAGACAAGCGATCTTGGAGAAATTCCAGCACTGAGACTACCTGACCGCTGACTGGGTTCAGCTGGTGTTCTCTGCACCAACCCAAATAGAGAGCCCATTTGAGGCCAAAAAGCTTCTGTGTGGAGGGAGCCCTGGGGCTTAGAATGGTCTGAGCAACCTCGGTTGACAATCCATATTCTGTGAGGTGGGCCCCCTCAGAGGCCACACCCATAGTTTCCATAAGTCAGGCGAGGTTGAAGTATCATCCCTCCCGCCTGAGACAGAAGATGCTTTCTGATGCGGATCTCCCATGGGAGACCCGCCAGCAGGGCTATGAGGTCTGAAAACAAAATTCTTGTAGGCCAAAATGGGGCTACCAGCAGTAACTGGACTCTGTCTAGATGGACCCTCTCCAGGACTCCTGGAGAAGTGCGACCAGGCAAAAAGTATACAGACGTAGCCTCGGCCACATCTGCACCATGGCATCCAGTCCCAGGGGGGCCTCGACAGGAGATCTGCTCCCATGATCAGATGGCCCGGGACATACGTTACTCTGACAGACATAATTTTGTTCTGGGCCCACAGGAGGATCCGATGTGCCAGCCTGCATAGCAGTCGAAACCTCTGACCCCCCTGATGGTTGATGTAAGCAACCACCGATGTATTGTTCGTGCGGACTAGAACATGATGGCCCCTTAAATCTGGGAGAACATTTTTTTAAGGCCAGAAACATGGCCATCAGTTTATGTGCCAAGAACGATGATGTTCTCTTATTGTCCCACAGTAGGAAGTCCCCTCAGGGTTGCTCCCCAGCCTGTGAGAGAAGCATCTGTCATAAGCATGACGCAATGGCAGACAGCCTCCTATGGGCCCTAAGACATGAACCAGGGCATTTTTCACATACTTAAGGGCCGAATGCAGCGCCACAAGATCATGCGGAAAGGATTCCCCTTGAGGAAAAACCCCCTGGATTTAAGCCACTACTGTTGGGGTCTCATGTACACTAGACCAAATGGAATCACGCTGGCTGCTGCTACCATGAGGCCCAACAACCTCTGAAAGAGTTTTACAGTGATGAACTGGCCTAGTTTGACTCTGTGTATGGCTGATTGAATTGAAGCAATTTGTGGCGGGGACAAATGTCCTCGCATCAAGCATAGTCCCATAGCACACCTAAAAAATCATCGTCCTGGCTGGAACAAACACTTTTTGCGATGTTCAACCGAAACTCCAACCTTCTGATATGGGTGAGAATGACATCTCGATGTCGGACTGCCATATTATGAGTCAGAGCTAGAATCAGCCAATCGTCTATGTAGTTTAGGATACGTATACCCTGCATACGAAGTGGAGCTAGTGCTGCTTCTACTATTTTGGAGAAGATTTGAGGTGACAGAGCTAGGCCAAATAGAAGAACCCGAAACTGGAAATTTTCGCCCTCGAAAGCGAACCTCAGGTACTTCCTGTGTTGGGAAAGGATGAATATAGGGTAGTATGCGTCTTTCAGGTCTATTGTGACAAACTAGTCCTCTGACTAAATTTGTGACACCACCTTTTTGATGGTTAGCATCCTGAACCTCGGGGCCCTGACAGACGCAGTCCCCCATCCTTTTTTTGAAATACTGGCTGTAAAACCCTGACTCTCTGTTGAGTGGGAGAACACTATTGCACCTTTTTTTAATAGAGCCAGTATTTCCTGTTCCATAGCCATAGCCTGTTCTGGCTTATTACGGTGCGTGTAACATCTTTTAAGTGAGGCTGGCGTGCACAAAACTGTATTTTGTGTCCTGACAACACATCAGGACTTCCTTTTATCCTTCGCCTTCCTTGAAATTCCTATTGTCCTCATGGGTAATTTCAAGGAAGGCTCAGGCTGAGAGCGTGCTCTCCAGGCCCATTTTTTTTGAGGGGGGGTCTGAGAAGTGACGCTCTCCTTTTGTACCGCACAGTTTGAGAAGCTGGTTGACAGCTGGGGCTGTTCTTTAGCAGCCCACCGACTTTTGGATCGTGGGGGAAGAAAGCCCCTGAGGGAGCTAGAGCGCTTTTTCACCCTATCAAAGGGTGGAATTGATGGCGTTGCCGAATAGCCCTGAGATCGTAATTGGAGCTTCCATAAAAATAGCCATATCAGTTTCTGACACCTCTGCTTGCATCAGCCATAGGTGCCGCTCAATAGCCACCAGGGTTGCCATAGAGTGCCCCAAATTAGAGGCCGCCTCCTTAGTAGCTCTCAGAGCTAAGTCGGATGCCCAAAGAGCTTCTTGAAGCTGTTCGGGTGTTGCTCCCCCACCGTCTAAACATTCTTTAAGTAGGTCAGCCTGATATGCTTACAACACTGACATAGTGTGCAGGTATCCTACAGACTGACCAGCCGTCATATACACTTTGCCAACTAGACCAGAAGTGACTCTTAATGGTCTAGATGACAAGGGAACTACTAAATAAATGACTGTTAATGGTGTCATTAAACAAGATAAATATGAATTATTTTATGATTTTGTCACAGGGTTATGTAGCTCAGGATAGAAGGGGAGGTCCCTTTGTGGAGGATCAAATCTGCTGGGTAATTCTCTCTCATCCAGCATACCCATCAGACGCAACTGTTGCCTTTCATGTGCTGGCTGCCAGTCTATAGCATCAAACCTTTCAGCAGAGTGTGACATCACCTCATATTCAACTGACTGGGGCGGCAGTTCCCCCGATCCTCTTTGCCTTTGCTGCAATGGCGCGTCCGTTTCCTCAGAAACGGAGGACGCCGACCTCCCACGAGATGCAGAAGAAACTGCAGAGCGTGCTTCTGACGCTCCCGAGGGAGGATTAGATCTCATGGATACAGGCAGAGAAAGGACAGAGTCTGTCTCCACCTCGTCCACCAGATCTAACTGTGATCCCCAGGATCTAAGCCAATGCTCAGCATGAGCGGGACCTGAACCACGAGGAGCGTATAAAAGAGATGTTCCCCTAGCGTTCTGGTTAGATGCAGTGTTGAAGTTCCCTAGTTGGGGAAACATTATAAAGTCAGTTCTGTTAGAGTTGACTGGCAGAGCAGTTTTATCTTATTGTCTGTCTTTACATTTGTGTGTTTGTTTGATCAATGAATCAGAAGGTGACCGACATTTTGACTGTGGCCTTCAATGCTTCAGAGAAGATTTCAGTGTCTTCATCATCATCATCATCATCATCATCAGCCAGTCCAGCTCAGCTAGCCTCATATGGAACTAAAGTGTTGAAAAGCAGCGAGAAACTCATTTCTACATTGGTGAAGCCGACAGACACAAGTGCCAATGTCAGTTTCACTCTTGCAGCTGTAGGTAAGTGGAGACACTGTTATTATTGATGATGAACCTGAGATTATATATCAGAGACTCAAACACACCAGCTCAGACCTGCTCCTCTTTGACTCGCTCAAACTGAGGATTCACCTTAACACTAATTATACTAACATTAATAATAATAATAATAATAAACAGTAGCTAAAACTGGTGAACTGAACCTGTGCACATTGCACACACACAAACAAAGTGAGTATTCAGGCAACAAGAAGATTCAAATATAAATATTTTTATTTAGTAAATAGTACTGTATAAGGGAATACATGATTCTGACAGTGTGAATATACAGTGTAGATGCAAGGAGAGTATGGCTGTTTGTAAAGAATACAGTGCCATCTGCTGCTAAAAAACTAAGCTCCGAATCTATTCAAGAGGTAACAGTGATGCACTTTGAAAATCTGAGAATCTATGTAGAATCAATTTCTCAAATGTTTTTTTTTTTTTGCATCACCTTTAATAGATGGAGATAAATATAGCAAATTATTTTAGTACATAACAGCATGCTTGTTTTTCATCAGAGGGAAAAGTCTTCATGGTTGGACCACAGGTGACCTTAGATAAAATCCCTCAACTTTACACAACAAATTCTTCTATAAACATCGATCTTATTGGCATCGCCAAGAACAACAATGACAGTGAGTTGAATGTTTGGTGTAAGCAGTGATTTATGTATAATGAAACCTCATTTCACCACCACTAAACCACATTTACTCTTTTGAATTTGTTATTAGTATATAATATTGCATGTAAGCCTCTGTTTCTGTCTCACAGGATCTGCTGCTGTGGCTTTCATGAGCTACACCACAATGGAGAATCTACTGAAGGCCGACTTCTTCAACACAACTAATGACACCATTAAAACCATGATGTCCACTGTGATCTCAGCTACTCTTCCCAAAACCAGCAACACTGCACTCACCAAAGCAGTCAACTTCACCTTCAGACACATCAGAGTGAGAGACTGAAATGTGTTTTAGTCCAACATCAGCACTGATCAACATCTGAACACATCTAATATTCACTCTGCTCATATTTTCTGCTTGTTTCTTTTTCTTCTTGCAGGAGTTTGACCCCAGCGGTTCTCTGTCCTGTGTGTACTGGAATATCAGCGAGTGGATTGTAGATGGTTGTTCTGTGTTAAACAGCAACAGCAGCCACACTGTGTGTTCCTGTGTTCATCTGTCCACATTCGCTCTCATCATGCAGACCAGCAGCAGTCCACCACCGGTACCAGAACATTTCTAGAGAGCATTGAAGAGCAGCACAGATCTGGCACTCATGTTCTCTGCATGTTTTCTCAGAGCGATCTGCTGGATCTGCTGGGTCTGGTGTGTGTGATCGTGGGTCTGGTGTTCTTCAGTTTGGCTCTGTTGTCCTTTGCTCTTTGTCAGTGGAGTCCTGGAGTCAATAATGTGGCTCGAATCAACATCTGCATCAGTCTGCTGTCGGCTCACCTTCTGTTTCTGCTCACACAACAGTTCCTGAGCCTCATTCGCCCTCAGCAGGTGAGAATGATGAAGGAGCTCTACAGCTCAGCACAGCCGCACTGAGAATCATCATAACCCTCTCTCATGCTCTCCAGGTGTTGTGTGTGGTGATAGCAGGCCTTCTGCACTTCCTCTTCCTCTCCGCCTTTGTGTGGATGTTCATTGAAGCTGTGCTGCTCTTCATCTGTGTCAAGAACCTATCACAGATCAGCTCCAAAAAGAAGGAGGTGCTTAGCAGTGGGTTCCTGTGTGTGATTGGATATTTGGTTGCTCTGGTTGTGGTGTGTGTGTCTATTGGGCTGGTTCCAGAAGGATACGGCAGTGAACAGTGAGTTGTATTGTTCATTGACTGTTTTCTCCTTTCTGATTAAAAATAAATTTGTTAACAATGTCACATTCCAGCTTAAAATCTGTAACTATCTGTTCTTCTATATCAATGTATTAATTTACTATATTGTGTTTTCCTCTAATCAGTTGCTGGATTAAATATGATAAAGGGTTTATCTGGAGTTTTCTGGGTCCTGTTTGTGTCATACTAGGAGTAAGTTTTAGTTACAGACATTTTTGTTTCATGACCTGTTCAAATCAACAAAACTCTAAACTGATCATTTCTTAATCTTTCTACAGCTGAACTTGATTCTCTTCATCAGGATCGTCATCATTCTGAAATCAGCTCTCACAAAACTGAACGCTGAAATTTCACAGACGAAGCAAACCAAGTAACAAACATTCTGAGTTAATCGCTTTCTGAAAATAACAAATAGTACAGACTAAATCTCCTTTTCTGCTTCTCTGCAGGGTTATGGTGTTTAAAACACTGGGTCAGTTTGTGGTTCTTGGTTGTCCTTGGATTCTGGGTTTCTTCACTAATGGCAATGAGATGCTGGAGATCCTCTTCCTGATCTTGAACTCTCAGCAGGGAACCTTCATCTTCCTGATCTACTGTGTGCTCAATAATGAGGTCAGACATTTTTAATCAAAATCTATATCTATGCAAAAATGTCTGTTTATCTAGGTGTTTTCAGGTGTTCCTACAGCTATCAGTTCTTATCTATTGAGCTAATTTGCACAGTTGAGTAAATCTGGCTGCTAGACTTTTAAAACTTTTGTTTACCTATTTCCATAAAGAAGTGACTTTATCATTGAAGAGATTCAGAGCTTAAATTGTTCTCACTCAGCTCTTCTCATCTCATTCTTGTCCAGATCAGGCAGCAGTACTGGAAGTGCTTCACATTTCTGTGCTCTGGACGCAAACAGCGCTGAGCATCATGTTCAGGACAATACAAGTGATTTAAAAACTAGAGACAGGGTTTTGCATGCTAAATGTCACATGATAGAACAACAGTCAATACTATTTATGTATAACCTGTCAGCTTTTTTATTTCATCTATAAGGATTTAAGATTTCTTTGTGGAGGGGAAAAATGTTTACTGACTTCTGAAGAACCGTAACTCTGTACAAGTTTCTGTTTGCTTTAAGGGCTTATGAAATAGATTATCTGCTATTATTTTATTGTGGTCAGTGCAAAACACATATAAATGTTGGCTGTACACAAATCAGTGTAAATCATTTGCACAAATCAGTTTTATCTCCCATTACAGTAAAAGTTTATTTACACATGGCATTAATTCTGTTATTTGCGTTTTATCTACACTTTGGTGATGTGTATAATGTTAAAATTTTATTTTCATGGTGTCTGTTGTTGCATTAAAGTTTTTTTGGCATGTATGCATTCTTATTTGATTACAAAGCTCTAGAATTGCAGTTTTGTTTGTAGTGTATATAAGGCTTCTCAGTGCACATGCTCATCTGAAAGATCAGCAGTGATGTTGTTGTTGTCACTCTCACACTTGAACAGCAGCTTTGTTCGAGGCTTCATGTAATGGCAAGCTGTTTATATATTTGGGCCCCGTTTACACTAATGCGTTTTAGTTTGAAAATGCATAAGTTTTGCTACGGTTATGCCATCCGTCCACACTACGCAGAGTTTTCGAGTGCCAAAAAGGGAGCGTTTTGGAAATGCTGTTTTCATTGTGAAACGCTGCTGCTCCGTCTCAGAGTGGATGGGGGAAAACGGAGACATCTGAAAACGGCTGCTGAGATTCACTACCTGATTGGGGCTCTTGTGTCATTGTATATCCTTCCCTTAATCCGTCAAGCCCCTATCACATGACTATAACACATGGCTTTAACGCTACCGGAAGACAGCAGACCAGCCTTCACTGTAAACAACATAGGCACAGAAATGGGAGCGTTGTTTGCACTATTGTCTGTTTTAGGCACCATTGTGCAGTTATTCATTTGTTACGTTTCGTAACAACTCGACCTTGTCGTCTGTCCACAAAAATACCTCTCTTCCTTTCTTTGCCATCGTGTTTAATGTTCAACCAGCGTTTGTTGACTAACAATAACCAAATGCCGAGCGAGACACACGCTTCCTGTTTATACTAGAACACGCATACCCAGAGTGTGCGAATGGTCACGTGATATATGTTTTTGGTGGCGTAGTGTGGACGGAGATATATTCAGAAATGCTAGGTGAAACGCTAGTGTGGACGCGGATCGTTTTTGATCTAAAACACCGTTTTAAAACTAAAACACACTAGTGTAAACGGGGCCTTGGAGGTGTTCTCTCAATGACAGATGCCCACAGAAGTAAATGGGAATCACGCTTACACCAAAATGAATAAATATGATTCTTCAACTGGTTCTTAATCTTCTCATTGGATGGCAGAACTTGGATATAAACAAATGCTATTGGCTATTTTTAAAAGGAGGAGGGGCAAATTTATATTTCTCAATATGGTCACAGCCTCCTCTCCCCATTTTAGGGTGGATGTCTTGACTGCAACAAAAGGACTAAAACTGTTATTTTAAAATATTCAGGCAAAAAAATGCTAAATAAAGCACGATCTCGCAAAACGGTTAATGTCTAACTCATCTGTCTAAAATAAAAACCGTCTCTCTTTACTTTACTGGCAGACTAATGAACAGGAAAAATTATTTTACAAAGATAAAATTCCTACCTCATCTGCATGCCTTCCAAAATATGAGAACTTTTCAAGATTAGCTAATTAAATATTCTAATTTTCTACATAATTGTGAATTAGAAAGACAAGCTAACAAAAAAAAAATCATTAAAACAGTCTACTTTATAGGCTTTACTTAAAACACTCAGAGCTTAAGCCCTTTAACACATACCTGTAGTGTCATCTGCAGTAAATACATAAATGATTTATCCGCATAATATAAATACGTAATCGTACATTTTCTAAAATTAGACTACAGTGGAACTGGACATTGTTTTAAATTTGAATTTGAAACAATGCAGATCATAGTCGGAACTTGGGAACATATTTCCATGAACAGACAACATTTTAATATACAGCACAACACAGTCAGGTAGTGTATTAGTTAAGCAGTCTATCTGGTCAGTCGAGGATCACTCATTATCAGCTCATATCAGGTAAGATGTTCTTTTGTTCAGTATGGTCTTTATCAGTCTCTGTAAATCAAATACGCTTCAGCATGTGTTTTTCTGTTTTGTTGTGTTGATGTGTGATCATGTTTACTGTAAAGGCAGTGCAAAGAGGAGACATCCATGTGGAGATTTGTTTCTTTTAAATAATACAAAAACAAGAACTCAAGACAAAGCAGGAATTATTTGCTTGTAGATTATTTTTGCTTGTTTTAAGGAAACACCCTTAATTTTGACTTATTATTTCTATATTTTTTGCTTGTTTAGATAATGCTTCTTGATATAAGAAGTTTCAATATCCGGAAGGGGCGTGATGGTGGGAGGGGAAAATGGGTGGAAATGTAAATGGATTCTCATGTATTTTTAATCTTGAAAGCACACTGCAATGGATGTAAAAATGTCTGCATTTACAATCTTTTCATTGAAGCTGTGCGTCGATCATCGGCCTTTATATATAACCTTTGAATCTGCGAATGCATGTGTACGGATGTGCTTCGTATGATAAACTGATCCCAGATCAGCTTCTGTACAGGCCTTTTAAAGTGACACCTTTAAATAAACATGTCGTGGTGATAGATCTGCTTGTTTTTGGGGGCTGTTATCTTATTGTCTATTAATTTCTACTCGTGTTGATGATGCAAATTGCTTATTCCATGTTTATGCGTTTGTTTGTCTTCATGTTCTCCTGCTTATTTAGGGGAGTTATATACAGTTGAAGTCAGCCTTTATTTAAATTTTTTTTTAATTCATTCATTTTCTTGTCGGCTTAGTCCCTTTATTAATCCGGAGTCGCCACAGCGGAATGAACCACCAAATTATCCAGCAAGTTTTTTTACGCAGCGGATGCCCTTCCAGCCGCAAGCCATCTGGGAAACATTCACACTCATACACTACGGACAATTTAGCTTACCCAATTCACCTGTACCGCATGTGTTTGGACTGTGGGGGAAACCGGAGCACCCGGAGGAAACCTACACAAAGGCAGGGAGAACATGCAAACTCCACACAGAAACACCAACTGAACCGAGGTTCGAACCAGCGACCTTCTTGCTGTGAGGCGAACGTGCTACCCACTGCGCCACTGCCTCGCCGTTGTTAAATGTTTCCTAAATGATGTTTAACAGAGCAAGGAAATGTTCACAGTATGTCTGATAATATTTTTTCTTCTGCAGTCTTAATTGTTTTATTTCGGCTAGAATAAAAGCAATTTTTAATTTTTTTAAAACCATTTTAAGGTCAAAATTATTAGCCGATTTAAGCTATATATTTTCAATGGTCTACAGAACAAACCATCGTTATGCAATGATTTGCTAACCTTAATAAGCCTTTAAATGTCACTTTAAGCTGTATAGAAGTGCCCTGAAGAATATCTAGTCAAATATTATTTACTGTCATCAAAGATAAAATAAATGAGTTATTAAAACTATTATGTTTAAGAATGTGTTGAAAAAAATCTCTCCGTTAAATAGAAACTGGGGCAAAAAATAAACGGGGCTAATAACTCTGACTTCAACTGTATATATTATGCTTGCAGCAGCATGTTATATTCTCAGATGGCATGTCTGTGAATATACTGGCAGTAGCAGGTCTCAGAACTTGCTCCGCCATAATAATTAAAGCAGCAGCAGCGTAGCAGATCTATACCGCTAAGAACAAACACATCAACATTCCCATATGCATTAATTGCAATACTAAATCTGAGAGTGGTTCTGACAGAACTTGCCATCGTGTTCTTCCTGTTGTTTTCTTGTGTTAACACTGTGTTAGTATATCATTTCATGTATATAGTGTTTTATTGACCACCTTGAAAACAGAAGATCATTTAAAAGCAGCTTCATTTTTTTAATCTCTAAGTCTTGTAATAAGTGAATGTTGAAAATAACTGGATTTGTGTTTTAAACAAAAAGGACACGATCTTAATCATGGATCAGTGGAAGGTTGTCGTTTGATCGGGCTTTTGGAGAAAGAGAAATGAATCAGACTGTCAAAAATGGCCATGGCTTCCTCTCTTCATGAAGGTGATTTATTTTTTTAAACTGCGGTCATATTGCAACACAATCCAATATAGTTTTTAAAATTGTATTTCTGATCCTGATATTTCATGACAGGTTTCATCTTTGGTGTGCTGTGTAAGTATATCGTTGTTGTGTGTTTTGTCTGTTCTATGTTTGTTTTTAGCCTTCACAGTGATGTAGTGACTGGGTAAACGCAGAGATGTATAGTAACAAAGTAGAACTACTTCACTACTGTACTTAATTACTTTAAGGCAGTATCTGTACTCTACTGGAGTATTGTTTTTTTTTTCTTCTACTTCCACTTTTACTCAAGTACATATTTTCCATGAGTTTAATACTTTTACTCTGATAGTTTTTTCAAGAGTTCACACTTAGCTGATGATTGATTATAAGCAAGTTTGGCATGCTGTCCCAGGAGAGAGCCCTGAGCCCAAAGGTTCTTGAGCCCTGGGCTCCCTCCCGTTTAGAGGGCGAGAGGGGAGCATTGAGCTCAGGTAGATCTCGACAACTCCCCCTTGATAAAAACTGATGACTAAAAATTTAATGCTATGAAAAGATATGCTGCATGGTGAGAGATTAACTGTAGTGCAAAATGTAGATTGATCAATTTACTTCTTGTGCATGTTTTTGGAATGTGGGAGGAAACCGGAGAACCCGGGGAAAACCCACGCAAGCACGGGAAGAACATGCAAACTACACAGAAACGACCACCGGCCTGTTAAAGGACTAGAACCGGTGACGTTCTTGCTGTGAGGCGACAGTGCTAATCACTGGGCCACCGTGCTGCCCCATGGAGGGAAAGGTGAAAAGTTAGGGGTGGAAGGGGGGATTCTTCAAATTGAAGATGACTGTAGTGAAAAACCCTGACTCTTTATAGTGGGTTAGGAATGGCCTGATTGGTGGATCATACATGCTAATGCAGAACCAGCCGTGTTCAATCATAATCACGTGCTCCTCTCGAAATTAGTTTATGAATAAACTTCACTTATGTGCAGCATCGTTCCTAGGGGTGTCAAAATTATTAATATCGGTTCAGTAATAGATCATAACTGATTATTACGTAAAGAAGTCATTTATCTCCAATGCACGATGTTGCAATACTATGGTGAAGGAGGCAAGCGTGAGTAAACACTTTTACTACAGTGAAGGCGACACAGCACACGACCCGCTTGTTCACTATTAGGGAGAAATGCTGTAAAACTCCATCTTTACCTCTCTCTCTCTTACTTTGGACATTTGACCCGCTGCGCTGGCCTGTTTGTGAGGTAATTTTTCCTCTCCTTTCGGCTGTTAAAGCGATCCTTTTGGATCCAGACACTAGCGTGCCTGTGGTGTGAGATTTCTCCACTGTGTCTATGAGGGATTACCTGTAATAACCGCATATTATACTTAATATATATATATATATATATATATATATATATATATATATATATATATATATATATATATAAAACTTCTACTCAAGTCACTTTTTGATAGAGTGCTTGTACTTTTACTTAAGTCTGGGTCTCTAGTACTTTATACATCTCTGGGTAAACGTCATGTCGCTTGATGTTTTGATTGATCAATATCCGTAAATGATGATTTTTGAGTTGCATGCTTGTTGAAATGGCCCTCAGATTCAGTTTAATTTGTTCTTCAGTTTCTTATATTTCTTCGGGATCTTTGTAATTTGTTGATTTATATGACCATTTTTCAGATATCTTGACACATAATTTATCTTCTATTACAACCACGGCAGAGACCACTACAAATGGTAATAAATTGTTTTTAACTTCAGCCTTCGTCTCTTTTTAGCTTTGAATTGACTCCTTTTAACATTAAAATCTTGAACAATTTAAACATGCCTGATGCTGGTTAATGTTTTAATATTGTCTAAATGTTTGAAATATGTTGAATGTGGATGACTTCTAGTAATATTTATGTGTATCGTGTAACTTAGTAGTATCTTCCAATGCACTTCTCATTTTTGTATTTCATAGTAAAGAGTACAATTACATGTCCATCTCTAATATTTTTTATAACAGCTAGTCTGTCTGACCCCTGTTACAACTACACAATTCTGAATGATTCCTGGAGATCTGTCAACAATACAGATTATTTACTTCATTTAAACTTTAAATGTGACACCTCGTTCTCATGGAGCGGCTGGTATCGGCTCTTCATTAACAGTCAGAGTGCTCATGTGCCAGACACGTGTGTTGAAAAAGGACACTGTGGCTCTACTACCCCACTGTGGATTTATGGTGGACACCCAACAGTAGAGGATGGAGTCGTCACTCGAGATGTCTGCGGTCACTGGGATAATTACTGCTGCTTTTTCTGGTCTTATCCCATTAAAGTCAAAGCCTGTCCGGGAAATTATTATGTCTATGAGCTTCCTAGTCCAGCTGTGTTTTGTTCAGGATACTGTACAGGTAATTATATTTACATGAGATCCTTCTAAATTTAATTATAATTATATATATTTAATTATATTTACATGAGATCTTTCTACATTTAAGGCCCTATCATACACCCGGCGCAGTGTGGCACAAGATGCGGCGCAGTAGTCTTTTGGTAGTTTCAGCTTGGCGCAAGAGTGGTTTTGAGGCGTTGCGCTACGCTGTTTAAATAGCAAATGCATTAGCGCTCATTTGTGCGCCCATAGGTGTTCTGGTCTAAAATGGACGGCGTTCTGAGGCGGACCGCTGGCGCGTTGCTATTTTGAGAAACTATAATAGATTTTTCATTAGACCAAAACTAACCCGGTCTAAACTCCGGCGCAGAGTTGCGCCTCGCTGACACACTGCTTAATACACACAAGAGAGCAATAGGCAAATATCTTTACATATGAAAAATGTAAATATTAAGGATATATATAGGATATAATAAGAATAGATATAGGATATAAATATAAAGGATTAAAATATTACAAAACATATTATTTTCTACCCTACATAAATATGAAAAATCACTGCTTTTATGTCTTCTTCATCTCGGGAGGCTTTTTCAGTTCATTCATAACAATTTGCTTTTGTATAATGTTTTTATTATTAGCAGTATTATTTATTATATCCATATTTATATTTGTTTTATTAAAAACAAGCTTAGATTTGCCCACCTGTCAGGTTTTAGACCATATGGGGCACAGCATGTGTTTTAGGATATAACTCAGGTTTTTGAAGACATTTTGTTATCATTATTCATTTATTTGTTTGCTGGAAATTAGAACGGAATTTAGAAATAGTTTAGAAATGAATATTTGTGCTTAACAAACAAAAGTATTTATTTATAGACTAATTAATGTCTGTGCGTAAAGGTTTCCCGATCCAAGAGCGAATGTGAAAGTGATCCATTATCTCACATTCTCACGCAGTAGATGCTCTGTTTAACAGTTTTCTGTTAATTAACTGTGAACTGTTTGCTTGTGAAATGCTCATTTTTTCCACTTAGACTTACTTTACGTCCTGTAAATAGCGAATGCGCTCTTGGCGCGACGCAGCTGACTCTTAAAGGGAATGGGAGATGAGACTGTAATTGGTTTATTCTCAAAACACACCTATAACTCATTAAGAAAATAAACTCAACCCTTTTAGACCATGCGCTATGGCGCAAAGCAGGTTTTCCCGTCCTTAAATTAGCAAAAAATGCGTTCTGACACGCCCTGAAAGCGTTTGCGCCCTGCGTTTTGCGCTCTACGCATGAACCGTCAAAATAGAGCCCTTAATATCTATATTCACAGTGTATATATGTGTGTGTGTGTGGGGGGGGTATATATATACATTTTCTTTTCATTAATCATTATTTATTCAAACTTTCAGATGTTGGCAGTGTTTCCACAAGCTCTGCATCCGTCACAACAGTCACAGTCACTGGTAATATAACACAATGTTCTCTATTGTTTTTGTTTTTGCATTTCTTTTCTTATATATAAAAAACCTGCACAAAATTTGTATTTATTTTTTTCCTTTATTTATTTTTTGTTTTATCCACAATATCCCCATAGTGCACAACAAAGCATATTTTTGGTTTTGAACTTAAAAAGACAACAATCAAGCCACGACATAACAATAAGACGGTGACAGCTAGATGCTGTTTGCTCTGCAGGCAAATAAAAATTAGAGGCTGTTTATACATTGAATTACAGCCTTCAGCAGATGTTTTTATCTAAAGCAACTTACACATACTCTGAGCAGTGGGGCTTTGGTGCCTTGCTCAAGAGAATCAACTCAGCCGTTGTATTATAGTTGATATTTATTTATCTCCTTATCAACAATCCCTGCTGTTTTCAGGATTCTAACATGCAATCTTTGGATTCCAATTAACCCAACCATTAGATCATGGCTAATTCTAAAATAAGTAAAAATAGTAGTAGTAGTGTAGTACTAGTAGTAACATTGTGCTATTTGAAGGTATTCACAAAAAAAATTTAATCTTATATAGGCCCAATCCCAATTTTTCCACTTAGCCCTTTCCCTTACCCCTACCCCTCGCTTTGTGCGTTTACTTGAAGGGGTAGAGGTGTCCCAATTCTCTTTAGCTTGAAGGTGTACGGCTAAGGAGAAGGGCTAGATAGCCCTTGAAACAGAGATTTCCCAGGACCGCACTTGAAATAAAAGGGTACGACAATTTTCCAGAATACACCAGCCACAGTATTTTTATGAATTCTTACAACAAACAAACACATGTTTTAATATATTAATAACCGTGTTCACATTTTATTGTGAACCACTAAAATAAAAAACGCAAAACTTTGCTATCTATAACGTTAATGCCTTTAAATAACTCCTGTATGGTAGTAACAAAAAACAAAATGCTTTAACATCTGACACTCGAATCCCCTGTCAGAAAAGTCTAGGGCAAAGATGCCCAAAGTATGGCCTGCGGGTCAAAGTTGGACCATTGTAACCTTTAATTTGGCTCACCATCCCATCTACTGGCCTACTCACACTATGGTATCTGAACTGTGCCCAGGCCCGTTTCCCAGGTCGTTTAAGAAGTGTGAGTGCGCTGAATCGGGCTCAAGCACGGTTCACTTGGCCGGCCCTGGCCCGGTTGGAGGAGGTGGGCCTGAACGCGATTCACTTGGTCTTTGGCGCGGTACGCTTGTATGTGAGTGCAAAACGTGCCTGAGCCCGAAACTAAAAGCGAGACGTGACTTTTAAGGGACTGTTTCATATGGATTAATTAATTATTCTTACTGTTCAGTGAACGCAAACTGCCGTAGTTTATTAAAGACTCAAACCCCTCACTGCATGACAGCTGCACCTTCAGCAAACCTCCTAATTCCTGTAGGACGAGGACTTTATGATTGTTTATGAGCGTCAAAAGTGGCTGATCTGTTCAGCGAAATATTTGACTGTGTGGTCACCGCATTTTAAATGACTAAAGCAAAATAGCTAAAGAAATCTCTACTGTGCTGAGCGAGAGCGCTTCTCTACTGAACAGCGCATCATCGATGACGTAAGCGTGCCCAGGCCCGAATGTAATGTGAGTGCGGGCCGTCAGGGGAGACGGGAAGAGGGACAAGGCAACCGTACATAGTGTGAGTAGGCCCTGAGAAGAGAGTGAGAAATGATGGAGAGAGTTGGGGGAAATGCCTTTAAATAGCCTTTTTTATTTGTTTGTTTTTTTGCTGAGCTACAAAAAAGCAAACTGAAATTAAATGTTTAAATGAATCTGAGTTTTCTAGTTATTTTTAAAAATTATTAAATAAATAAGGAAATTACCCATGGCAACTATATTTACCTTCGGCCCACTAGCCCCAATCAAATTTGTTTTTTGGACCTTTTTATGAAAAAGTTTGGCCATCCCTGGTTTAGGGGTTGGGAATGAGCTTTTTACAGTGTCTGGTATAACGTTACCGCTCTCCTCTTGTGTTTACATTAATTTATTAGAATTATCATTATGATAACCTTTATTTTATCAGGAAAAGCACATTGAGATCAAAAATCTTTTTACAAGAGTGTCCTGGCCAAGATTAGGCAGTATACAGTTCACATAGATTTAACCGGAGACAGAGTGATGAAGCCATTTATGATATGGGGATGGTTAGGAGGCCATGATGGACAGAGGCCAGTGGGCAGATTTGGCCTGGATGCCAGGGTTAAACCCCTACCCTTTTCTGAAGAACATCCTGGGATTTTTAAAGACCACAGAGAGTCGGGAGCTCGGTTTAACGTCTCATCCGAAAGATGGCACCCACTGAGCAGTGTAGCGTCCCCGTCACTATACTGGGGCATTAGGACCCACACAGACCGCAGGTTGAGCGCCCCCTGCTGGCCTCACTAACACCACTTTCGGCAGCAACCTAGCTTTCCCCTGTGGTCTCCCATCCAGGTACTGACTAGGCGCAGCCCTGCTTAGCTTCAGTGGGCGACCATTATTATTATTATTATTATTATAATTATTAATAACATATTAAAACAAATAACAGGTAACATCATTCATCCATCAAAACACACATATAATGAAAGTTAAAAACGTATTTAGAACATTTACAGGTAAATGTTTCAAACTCCAAATCATTTAAAATCTTTTTAAAAGCATGTTGTGAAACCAACTCTAAACCACAGCTTTGTTTGGAGGTTATTTCATGCAAAAGATGCTGCATATTTAAAAGATGAATATGGCCACGGTGCAAATGCACAGTACAGTTACAAGCTTATAGCCACATTATATCATCATGATAACATGATATTGATTTCCTGAAGATAAATACCAAAAGGTAACGCAACTGGAATAACTATAGCAATTGTCGATCACATATGAGGTATAAGCTTGCGATAGGGGTCAAATTTGAAGCCCTGCATATATATATATATATATTTGCATATTTCTGTTGCAGCTTATCCCTTTGCTGACCCCTGCCATAACTACACTGTGCTGGATAATTTATGGAGAGCCAACAGCAGTCAGCCAACAAAATCAGTCTCCATGTGTGACCGATCAGTCTCCTGGAGCGGCTGGTATCGGCTCTTCATTAACGGTCTGAGCGCTCAGATTCCAGACACATGTGTTCAGAAGTTCAGTTGTGGCACTGATACTCCACTGTGGATTCGTGGTGGACACCCAACAGTTGAGGATGGAGTCGTCACTCGAGATGTCTGCGGTAACTGGAAAAATTACTGCTGCTATTACGGCTCTTTTCCTATTCGAGTCAAAGCCTGTCCAGGAAATTATTATGTCTATGAGCTGCTTAAACCAACTACCTGTAATTTAACCTACTGTGCAGGTAATTCTATTTACTTCAGTTGTTTCTACACAATCATAATTTGTGTCTCTGTGCATTTGTCTATAATTAAGAATCAAGATTATTTCACGTTTAATTGATTAGCACTATTTTCTTGAGTTTACAGATTATGAATCTGATCAGTTAGACATTATTGTCATATCAATGATTTGTAGTATACACGTTGTTGTTTTAGTTAATTAATTATAAATGTTTTATATGGGGTAGCATGGTGGCCTCGCAGCAAGAAGGTTGCTGGTATGATGATACTTGTAGAAGTAGAACTGATTTGTTAAGTTTTAATTATTATTGGGGCTCAATCATTAAATTTTCATGAGCAGGGGTGCCCAAACTCGGTCCTGGAGGGCCGGTGTCCTGCTTAGTTTAGTTCCAACCCCAATTCGACACACCTGGGCTAGCCAATCATCGTTTGCGTTTCCCAAACAACAATGTAACTCGTGGCTGAACTATCATAGTACAATCTTCGTTTGGGGAAAATATCAATGTAGGGACGAGTCTTTCCCAAATAGTTTCTCTGTTGCAGATCGATCGTTTGAACCATGTTATTTATAACATAAAAAGTCTTTGCATCTTTAGAGAAAAACCCAATAATTTTTTGTGCAAATTATATTGCTTCACGCAATAAAAAAATCTTATATTAGATTTAGTAAAAAAATAATAATAAATGCACCCGTTTTCCATATTAATTAAAATATATGTACATGACACATATAGGAACTATATGTTTCCTTTACAAATGTTATTGAAAATAGCCTATTCTATATAAAAATCACTTAGCTAACACATATTCTACTCTCATATATAAATCATATAAATCGTCGATGGCTGTAGGCCTAAATTTACATTAGGTTATTTATTAAGAAATGAAAAAATCCTATTTAATGATAATCATCATCAATACTGTTATTATTCAGTTGGATATTGTTTATTTATTTTTTATGTTTTGAAAAGTCAACTTTTACAATTTGACACATATAAACCACTGCAGAAATGTTCTTACCAGCAGGCCCATGTCACATACAGTACATACACATTTCTTAATAAATAAGCTACTATAAATTTAGAAGCATTAATGTATGGTAATGTAGCATTAATAGCGTATGAGATATTTTTTGTTTTTACAAGCTTTGAAAACATAACATAAATTTTGCTTTTTATTAATAGATCACCTATAGCTTTCGCCATGAGGCTGTGTTTAAAATGGCATAAATGATTTCAAAGTGCACTACGAAGGGAGCAAAATTGTCAATATGAAGATCGCTAAAACTGAACTGTGAAAATACTTTGAAAGCAAATTACATGTAAGAGAGATGACTTAAATGCTGTTTTTTTAAAATCATTCCAAGTTTAAATGTTAGAATGTTCTGAATGAATACAGCATAGGGGAGATAACGGAATAGAACACAGCCATGAACTTTGCCTCTAACTACAGCTCTACAGGTGTAGTTACAAGCCTACAAGTTGCGATGCAGTTTGCGAATGTTTGTTGGAACGTTACATTTTGGGAACACAAAAAACAAACTATGCTTGTAACGACGGAACTTGCAATCTTAATTAGCACAGATGGTTTCAGAAACGCACCCCTGGCGGGAGTGTTGAGGCAAGTTGGAGCTAAACTCTGCAGGAGACCGACTGTCAAAAACTGAGTTTGGGCACCCCTGTTAAGAGTCTTAATGTATTTTATTATTTTTTCTTCATTTTTAGAAAAGTGAAGTTTAACAAACTAATTTCGAGAGGAGCATGAGATATGATTGAGCACGACTGGCTTCTCATTTGTAATCAGTAATAATCCAATCAGAGTGATCCAAGCTTACTATAAATGGATCGTTTTCTCGCTACAGCTCTATCTTCGTTTTGGAAGAATCCCCCCTTCCACCCCATCTCCTCCTTTTTTCCCTTTTCTAAGTGGGAGCTCTCGAGACCTACTTGATCTCGGATCCCCTTATATGCTTATTGACTGGATGGGAGCCTTGGGCTCAAGTACTGGAGCTCAGGGTTCTCTCCCAGGACAGCATGCCAAACCTGCTATAAACACCAAACATATCTTAATGGGAACTCTTGAAATGTAATTAGTGTAAAGCTTACTTGGCAGTTTTATGTTTAAGGCTTGGCTAATTTGACATGATATTTGTCTGATTGTTTATCCTCATTTGTTTCCAGTTGTTTCTAGCATCATCTCCACCAGTACAACAGTTACACCGCAGACAAGCTTACCTGGTAATGTCTGTAGTCATTAAGTGAAACCATGTTTGCAAAGTTTCTATATGCTCATGATGGTAATTGTTGTGTTCACTTTGATTTCTCTCATTGCAGTTATAACACTGCTGAATGGATGCGCTGTAAGTTGAGTTAAAGAAATCATAGTTTAATAGGTTAGACAACAGTGTGATAAGTTTTGCATTAGTTTTTGTCTAATCCTCTTATTTAATGCCGCCTCTTTTCGCAACGCCGCACAACAGAATTTCGCACGCACAAACTTTAATGCGACTGTGTCATTGTCAAATGACATTATGAGGGAATTGCCAGTTTGACCAGTTACTCTAAAAAATAAAAAAAAAAGGGCGAATGGATTCTAAAGCTGTGGTCACACTGGACTTGTCTCCCCATAGACTTCCATTCACATGCACTCGAATGTGTCAGACCGGAAACGCAGGGTCATGCGTCAAGTTTCACAGGTTTCTGCGGTGCAGAGTTCAAGCTTGGTGAACTCTGACCTGTAACTACTTGACTGCGTGAGACCAACCGAGGATCAAAACATGACCTCTCTGGACAGAATTTAAAACATGGACCAATCGCTTGCTTTTTTAATGCCTAATAATCTTGTTTAATCCTGCCCCTTTTCGTAGCGCCACACAGCAGAATTTCGCACACACAAGCTCTAGTGTGACTGCAGCTTTATAAGTTGGCAAGTGTAGTTTCTCACAGGTGTGGTTGATTATAATCAGCTGAGTACATAATCTGCACCTGAGGGAGAGCAAATCAGATGCAGCTGAAGAGATACCTTCTGCCAAGCTCATTTCTCCAGAGAGCCAACTGTGTGAAGTGAAGCCGGTCTTTTCTTGATTGCTGGGTAGCACCCAACCCGGGCTCATTGTGGAAACGTAGCCCCGTGGACATTTCTGCGGACCGCGAGATACATCCCGGGAGGTACGTATTCGAGCGTTTTTTGCTTTCGCGGATCCGCGAGAGGCCGCTGTGCGCGCTTTATCGCAATTCGGGCGCCTCTCGGGCGCCTTCCCCGGACTCGATCCCGGTCATCGTCCCCGTGGCCGACTCCTCCTCCTCCTCCGGGGCCTCCGCTCCGCCGACGCAATGCTTTGAGCTAAGCGGACAAACTGGTTGCATCGGGAAAGCCCTCCACTCTGAGGCGGGCCGGCGAGCGCGAAGAGGAGGAGCGGATCGGCGCCACACCGCCCCGCAGCGTTCGCTTGAAAAAAACTAAACGCGTCCGTACGTACCTCCGGCCAAGTAAATCACGGTCTCCAGAAATGTCCGCAGGGCTATGTTTCCAGAATGAGCTTGGGTTGGTAGCACCAGCCAACTAGGAGGAAACTAAGCTACATGTAAAAAAAAAACGATTGCTGTGCCTTTCTCCTTAATCCAGAGATGCGTGCACTTATTCCGCTATCTATTTCCTCATCTAGCAAACTTAGAGAGTTCCACCAAGGCCCCCAACACCTGAGTTGGTAGAGGAGCAGGGTGCTTGGCCTATTACGTTGCCCGCTATGCCCTCTTAGTCAACCTGCATTTTAGGGATTGGTGCCAGCTAATGTGTGATCCCACTTGCTAATCCCATATAGTGCTCCCCCCGTATATGCTCATGTTGTCACTGTGTTTCCCCATTTGGGTAGCAAGTGGCCTCCACAGTGTCATTGCCCTTTGGGACTGGCATTTTTTCCCCCAATGTACTGTTGTATATCTAGAAGTCCCTAGCCTGCAGTTAGCTAAAAGATTTGAATGAGCCACTAAATTTTTAATAATCTCATAATTTGGTAATCATTGCCTGGGAACATTGGAAGGTTGCACCTATTGCTCACACTATTTGCTCAGTTCACCTGCTATTTACATACACTCCCCATAATGTCATTCTAACATATTTTTCTAACATATAATTGTCTGTTGAGTGTTTGATATGCATTCTTTTGTGAGATGATCCTATAGTCTTATGTTCATTAGTCATTGAATTAAAGAATGCAATTAAATCTTTCTTAATTAAGCACCTTATGTAGCTGCTACCATAGAAATTTCATAGGTTTCTTCATGGCATTTTATATTCGGGTTTTCCACACATGAGATATTCCATCACTAAACCATGATTGCATGGCAACTCCAGCTTTTGCTTAATCTACTTTTCAAATGACTTTCGATCTTTCGGTGCATCCCTACCGAATAAAGCTCAGTTGTGTTTTTTAGAGCTCTGGAGGATGTCTTCAAAATGTTCTTGCTCAGATAGAGAACATTACAGCTGAAGTGCTTCCACTGAATGTAAGAGAAAAATAATTAAATCTATGCTATATTTATCTGACATACATTGATAGTTTTATGTTATTGTCTGTCTATACATTTACATGTAATTGTTATTGCTTGATCAATGAATTAGATTGTGACGGACATTTTGGCTATGGCCTTCAATGAATCTGAGAAGATTTCAGTGTCTTCATCATCATCATCATCATCGTCATCATCATCATCATCATCAGCATCCGCCAGTCCAGCTCAACTAGCCTCCAGTGGAAACCGTGTGTTAAAAACTAGCGAGAAACTCATTTCTACATTGGTGAAGCGGACAGAAACAAGTGCCACTGTCAGTTTCACTCTTGCAGCTGTAGGTAAGTGGAGACACTGTTATTATTGATGATGAACCTGAGATTATATATCAGAGACTCAAACACACCAGCTCAGACCTGCTCATCTTTGACTTGCTCAACTTTAGTAAACATTACACACTGGAAATTGGCAATATTTAATTTATTCTGTCATATACTATGTTTGATTCAGAAACTGATTCCAAAAAAGTGAAAGCACAATTTACAATTACTGGGAATTTAAGGCTGAATGGTTAGGTAGTTGGACTTCCAAAGGTTGCAGGTTCGATTCTCAGTACTGAGAGGAACTGAAGGTTATGGAGTAAATAAATACTCCATCTAAAGGCAAGGACACACCAAGCCGACAGTTGACAATTGGGCAGATTCAAGCTGGTGGTGGGGTCAGTTCAGCTTGTTGGTTTGGTGTGGTCTACTTGTCACCTCCCATTGGGTTAACATCAGAGCAAGTTGGCTGTTCAAATTTGAAAAAATCTCATGTGCATCAATGCTACAGAAAGTTATAATATGGGGCCCCATTCCCAACTGCCACAAATAACAATACACAAAGACTAGGGATTCACACAACAGAGGTTTATTGAATGACGCACAGGAAAATAACAGAACCCAAAGTGGTAAGCAGAGATCAGATACAGTTAACTTCCTTTTGATTTTTTGCAGTGTTGGTTGATCAACCAAGAAAAAAAGGCAGATAAATCCATAGAGGGAAGGGATCTGGTAGGAAGCTGTGATCTGTTTTGTGGGTGTGGATTATTAGAATTCATGATCTGACCAACCCAGAGGCAGTACTGTTATATCGTTGCAAGTCTATGAAGGTTCTCACTCAATTTATGTGCTCAGTAAAGTCATCTATGTGAAAAAAAGGATTACTGGCACCAGATACTATGGATGGAGAAACAGTGGACTGAGCATATGTGGCTTAAACAAAGAGATATGAAATGAAGGGAAGATATGATATTGTAATGAAAGTTTGACATACTAACTTTATCTGCTTCTGAATAGTGAAAAGACCAATAAGGTGGGAACCTACTGCAGGAGTATCAGAGTTTGATGTCTTTTGTCGAGAGCCAGACACTTGTGCAGGGTAGTGTTAGGAAGTTGTACCTTGTTGAAAATCATCATATTGCTTTTTTAACATGAACATGGGCAATTCCCAAGACCCTCTCATTCTCTTGGAATTAGTGATCAAGTGCAGGGGCATCTTATAGCTCCCCTTGCTAGAGGAAGAGTGGTGATTCATAGTCCAAATGTGCACAGGAGTAGTGTTGAGCTGGTGGACTCTTTGCTGAGTTCTGTGCATGATCTGTCTAAGGTAGGTAACCGCTTCAAGTCTGTTGATGGTTCTGTAAGTATATTATTTTTAGTCAAGCCCTGTAGAATTACTGTAACTATGCAAAAGAAAAAGCTTGCCATATTCAGGTTATTAACTGGGAATCTCGGTTGGATGCAATATATTTGGGAATTACAAAAGAGTTGATAGAAGAGAATCTCTGCTGTTTCCAAAGCTGTAAGTTATTCAAAGACTGGAATGCGCTTGCATATCCACAATTGCCAGAACACAGATTTTGGTATTAGAAGAGAATTGGTCGGTGATGAAATTAGTTCCCAGATGGGACCTAGGTCAAAAGGAATGGGTAATGAAAGCAGAGGAAAATGAGATTTTCTAGGCAGTTTTCAAACAAGACTTGACAGTGAATGAGTGGAGAATATATGGAAGTGTTGATAATTAGATTTTATATTCAAGTGAAGGAGTACATGGAGTTCCAGGATCTGGTGCACACAATGACTGGTGACTGGCTCAGTGACTCAATATAAATGTTGAGGTGTTTTAGACATGGCACAGACTTTAGATGTACATGGTGATACTGCCGGTCATTTAAGGCCACCAGTAGTGGAGCTTGAGTAGTGAGAGGGTTGATCTGCAATCTGGGTGTCCAGAGCCTGGTACTTCATCAAGGTGTCTAAATGTCATTCAATGGTACAGACAATGAGCTTGGACTGGACAATGGTTTCAAGTCCACTGTTATCATCAGGAGAGTATTTGAAAAAGAGGGCCCGTAGAACTTGGTGAGGGATAAGATGTTTTCACATCATTCAAGTATTTATGATCAGCGATGGCTGTAAAGGGATGTCATGCCCCCTCCAGCCAGTCTCACCACTCTTCCAGGGTGATGGCCAGGAGTTCTTAATTGCCAATGGAACATTTTTTCCAAGAGATAGTTTCCTGGACAAGTATGTGCAAGGGTGGAGGCATGGAAGACCACCGGACTACTTTCAAGGGAGCAGAAGGTCTGGATAATGTAGCAGGAGGGCCGTGCATTTCTTTTAGTAGCTGGATTGTTTTGTGGGCAGCAAGGTTCCAAGTGAGGGTCTCTGAATTTCCTTTTAGGAGTGAGGTAGCTGGAAAGGTAATGATACTGAAACTGAATGTAACATTTACAATTACGCATTTAGCAGATGCTTTTATCCAAAGCGACTTACACCTGTGAACACACAACCAGGGAGCAGTTGGGGGTTCGATGCCTTGTTCAAGAGAATCACCTCAGCTGTGGTACTAAGGGGGATATTCCCATCAACAAACCCTGCTGGTTCTGGGACTCGAACCTGCGACCTTTGGATCACAAGTAACAACTAACAATTAGGCCATGGCTGCAGAAATTGGCAAAGCCCTGGAATCATTGTAACTCTTTCACTCTGTGGTTATTGAAGGAAGGATTGGAGAGCGTTTGTCTTATAGGTTGTCGGTCAAGCCCATTCAACTGTGTGGAGCACACTCCAAATTGCACAATGTTTTCAGAAGTAGGGTGTGGTTATAAGGTGTCTGGTGCATATGGAGTGGAAATGGTGTCTTCTACATGTAGCTTGTCAAACCCACTAAACATTGCACAATGTTTTCCAGAAATAAGGAGTGTTGGTCAGAAAGTGGTGCATATTGAGAGCGAGAGAGATGATGATAATGATGATGATGATGATGATGTATATATAATAAATTATAACATAACATCGTGTTTGTTGGTAATCAGAGGGACAAGTCTTCATGGTTGGACCACAGGTGACCTTAGATAAAATCCCTCAACTTACCACAACAAATTCTTCTGTAGACATCGATCTTATTGGCATCGCCAAGAACAGCAATGAACGTAAGTTAATTGTTTGGTGTATGTTTTCTTAATGTATAATCATGGTGTTACCACAAAACCAGATTTATTTTTGACAATTGTTAATTAAATAGTTTTGTATGTAAGCCTCTGTTTCTGTCTCACAGGATCTGCTGCTGTGGCTTTCATGAGCTACACCACAATGGAGAATCTACTGAAGGCCGACTTCTTCAACACAACTAATGACACCATTAAAACCATGATGTCCACTGTGATCTCAGCTACTCTTCCCAAAACCAGCAACACTGCACTCACCAAAGCAGTCAACTTCACCTTCAGACACATCAGAGTGAGAGACTGAAATGTGTTTTAGTCCAACATCAGCACTGATCAACATCTGAACACATCTAATATTCACTCTGCTCATATTTTCTGCTTGTTTCTTCTTCTTCTTGCAGGAGTTTGACCCCAGCAGTTCTCTGTCCTGTGTGTACTGGAATATCAGCGAGTGGATTGTAGATGGTTGTTCTGTGTTAAACAGCAACAGCAGCCACACTGTGTGTTCCTGTGTTCATCTGTCCACATTCGCTCTCATCATGCAGACCAGCAGCAGTCCACCAGAATCGGTACCAGAACATTTCTAGAGAGCATTGAAGAGCAGCACAGATCTGGCACTCATGTTCTCTGCATGTTTTCTCAGAGCGATCTGCTGGAGCTGCTGGGTCTGGTGTGTGTGATCGTGGGTCTGGTGTTCTTCAGTTTGGCTCTGTTGTCCTTTGCTCTTTGTCAGTGGAGTCCTGGAGTCAATAATGTGGCTCGAATCAACATCTGCATCAGTCTGCTGTCGGCTCACCTTCTGTTGCTGCTCACACAACAGTTCCTGAGCCTCATTCGCCCTCAGCAGGTGAGAATGATGAAGGAGCTCTACAGCTCAGCACAGCCGCACTGAGAATCATCATAACCCTCTCTCATGCTCTCCAGGTGTTGTGTGTGGTGATAGCAGGCCTTCTGCACTTCCTCTTCCTCTCCGCCTTTGTGTGGATGTTCATTGAAGCTGTGCTGCTCTTCATCTGTGTCAAGAACCTATCAGAGATCAGCTCCAGACAGAGGGAGGTGCTTAGCAGTGGGTTCCTGTGTGTGATTGGATATTTGGTTGCTCTGGTTGTGGTGTGTGTGTCTATTGGGCTGGTTCCAGAAGGATACGGCAGTGAACAGTGAGTTGTATTGTTCATTGACTGTTTTCTCCTTTCTGATTAAAAACAAATTTGTTAACAATGTCACATTCCAGCTTAAAATCTGTAACTATCTGTTCTTCTATATCAATGTATTAATTTACTATATTGTGTTTTCCTCTAATCAGTTGCTGGATTAAAACAGATGAAGGGTTTATCTGGAGTTTTCTGGGTCCTGTTTGTGTCATACTAGCAGTAAGTTTTAGTTACAGACATTTTTGTCTCATGACCTGTTCAAATCAACAAAAATCTAAACTGATCATTTCTTAATCTTTCTACAGCTGAACTTGATTCTCTTCATCAGGATCATCATCATTCTGAAATCAGCTCTCACAAAACTGAACGCTGAAATTTCACAGACGAAGCAAACCAAGTAACAAACATTCTGAGTTAATCGCTTCATGAAAATAACAGTTAGTACAGACTAAATCTCCTTTTCTGCTTCTCTGCAGGGTTATGGTGTTTAAAACACTGGGTCAGTTTGTGGTTCTTGGTTGTCCTTGGATTCTGGGGTTCTTCACTAATGGCAATGAGATGCTGGAGATCCTCTTCCTGATCTTGAACTCTCAGCAGGGAACCTTCATCTTCCTGATCTACTGTCTGCTCAATAATGAGGTCAGACATTTTTAATCAAAATCTATATCTATGCAAAAATTTATCTAGGTGTTTTCAGGTGTTCCTACAGCTATCAGTGCTTATCTATTGAGCTAATTTGCACAGTTGAGTAAATCTGGCTGCTAGACTTTTAAAACTTTTGTTTACCTATTTCCATAAAGAAGTGACTTTATCATTGAAGAGATTCAGAGCTTAAATTGTTCTCACTCAGCTCTTCTCATCTCATTCTTGTCCAGATCAGGCAGCAGTACTGGAAGTGCTTCACATTTCTGTGCTCTGGACGCAAACAGCGCTGAGCATCATGTTCAGGACAATACAAGTGATTTAAAAACTAGAGACAGGGTTTTGCATGCTAAATGTCACATGATAGAACAACAGTCAATACTATTCATGTATAACCTGTCAGCTTTTTTATTTCATCTATAAGGATTTAAGATTTCTTTGTGGAGGGGAAAAATGTTTACTGACTTCTGAAGAACCGTAACTCTGTACAAGTTTCTGTTTGCTAAAAGAGCTGATGAAATAGATTATTTACTGTTATTTTATTGTGTTAAGCGCAGGGAAACACTTTAGTTTAAGTACCAAAAATCCATTTCCTGCAGTTCTTGACTGTACACAAAGCAGCATTGTGCTTATGAACATTGCTTTACATGTGATTATGCTGAGGCAGGATTAAAATGTCCTGCCTTTGAAGCTTTTCTGGAACTGTAGGTTTCCCTCAGGGATATAGTCAAATCTAACACACTCCAACCCCAGCACAAATCCAAATATTTGCACAAATCAGTTTCTATTTATCTCTTCTAGTAAAAATATATGATAAATTCTGTTATTTGCATCTTATCTACACTTTGTTGATGTGTATAATGTTACAATTTTATTTTATGGTGTCTGTTGTTATTTGTATTGATGTTATTTGAGATGTATGTACATTGCAATGCTCTAGATTTGCTGATTTATTTGTAGTGTATACGTGGCTTGTCAGTGCACATGCTCATCATAAAGCTCAGCAGTTATATTGTTGTCGTTGTCACTCTCACTCTTGAACAGCAGCTTTGCAAGTTTTGCAAGCCTTTTTTACATTTATAGGTGAAAACATTATAAACTGAAAACAAAGAACCTCTTCTAGGTTAGCTGTCCCCTGTTAAATCCTCAAATTTTCTAAATAACTGTGAAGCTCAATTAGAAAAACAAGTTAACAAGAGCATTCTGTTCACTAAAAAACATAAAACACTATGCTGATGTTGGACTTAGGATGCTTTCACACCTACACTTTTGTTTCGGAACGTATCTCGTTTGCCCAGTTAGCGCGGTTCGTTTGGCATATGTGAACAGGGCAATCGCGCTCTGTTCCGCGCCAAAGTAATCGCTCCGAGATCGCTTGAATGAGGTGGTCTTGGCTCGATTAAAACGAACCCTGGAGCGGTTCGATTGTAGTGAGAAAGCGATCCGATCCGAGCATGGTTATATCACAGTGTTTTATGGATATGTAATAGGCTTACAGCTATATGAAGAGAGAATTATGAGTAGGGCGGGAAGTTTCGCGAGTCTCCGGATGCCCGCAAACGAGTGATGATCTCCCGGTAATCTTGCGTCTCCCTCCTGGTACTCAAATAGGCATCGTCGCGCACCCTTCTCACCCCTCCCCACCGCATCGCGCGCGCACCCTGTCAATCACCACCAAACCACCACCTCTCCTGACAGCTGAGCGGGACACTGCAAAATAAACCCTGACACTCTGACCAATGTGAGCAGAGTTTACTCGCACGTGACTTGTTTTAGCTCTTTTGGTCCGATTATAAACTTTGTAGTGTGAAAGCGAACCGCTCCAAGAGCAAAGAGCAACAATGTAACAATTGTAATCTCTGTTTCGGAACAACTGAATCGATTTACAGGTGTGAAAGCACCCTTAAACAGTAAAAAAAACTTAATACCCTGAGCTTTATACCTTTTAACCCACCCATGTAGTGCCATCTCCGGTAAAAAAAATAATTAAAAAAACAAATGCTCTAATGATGTTTCTAAAAATACACTACAAAGGAACTGGACATGGGATTTTTGTTGTTTTTGCACTGGCTTTAAAATTTGAATTTGACAGTGAAACAATACAGACCATAGGAGGAACTTGGGAACATATTTCCATGAACAGACAACATTTCTTTATACTGCTCAACACAAAGAGGTATTGTATTAGTTAAGAAGTCTATCTTGTCAGTTGAGGATCATTCATTATCAGCTCATATCAGGTAAGATGTACTTTTCTGTTCATAATGATCTTTGTAAAATGTTATACGCTTCAGCAGGTGTTTTTCTGTGTTCATGATGTGTGATCGTTTTTTAAGTAACAAATGGTAAAGCCAATGCAAAGAGGAAAGGTCATGTGGAGTTTTAAAGTTTTTTTTCTGTAACAAAACAAAAACAAGAACTGAAAAAAGACAAGGCAGGAAACTAGAATAAGTAAACAATAAACTGTTAACATTGGCATTCAAAGATCAACAAACTCAGACTAAATTACAAGAGGGCTAACCAGAAAAATAGAAAACAAAGGGGTGAATACAGGGAACACAAAGGGGGCAGTGAGACAAGGCAAAGCCAGGTTGAAGCCAGCAAAATAGAGCTAGCAGGGCAGGAAACCACTTCACTGGGGCTAAGTACAACCACTGTGGCACAGGCGGCACCAGATCTGAAGCGGAGCCATGGACTAAAACAGCCTTTGGAATGGAGTCACGAACTAAAAGAGCGCCAGAAGTCAGCAGTGGCAGACAGGATAGAAAGAGACTCTGGACCGGTGGCTGGGTTGGGGTTCTTCTAGGGAAGAGACTCTGGTCTGGTCGTCATCTCAATAGGAGACCCTAGGCTGGTGACCATCTTAGGAAAAGACTTTGGGTTGGTGAACATCTTTGGAAGAGACCCTGCACTATCTTGGGGTTAATCTAGAGAAGAGTTTCTGGGTGGGGGTAAATCTAGGGAAGAGTTTCTGGGTGAGGGTTAATCTAGGGCAGACACTATGTTGGGGTTGGGGTTAACTAGAGAAGAGATTCTGGGTGGGGGTAAATCTAGGGAAAAGCCTGTGGGTTATGGTTAATATAGGAAAGAGACTCTGGATTGGGGTTAATCTAAGGTAGACACTGTGGGTGAGGGGTAATCTAGGGAAGGCACACTGGGTTGGGTTTCATCTATAGAAAAGACTCTGGGTTGGGGTGCATCTAGGAAAGAGACTTTGGGTTGTCTGCTATATTGTAAAAAGACTCTTTGCTGGTGGTCATCCTGAGAAAAGACCCTGGGCTAATGGCTATCTAATGAAAATACTTTGGTTTGGTGAACATCTTGAGAAGAACCTCTGGGATGTTGGCTATCTTAAGAAGGGACCCTGCGCTGGGGTTAATCTAGGAAAAGGTCTCTCTGTTGGGAAGATACTGGACTGGGTTTAATCTAGGGAAGAGTTTCTGGGTGGGGCTTACTCTAAGGAAGATGCTATGTTGGGGTTAATCTAGAGAAGAGTTTCTGGATGGGGGGGGGGTAAATCTAGGGAAGAGCCTGTTGGTCAGGGGTAATCTAGGGAAGAGTCTCTGGGTTAGGATTAATGTAGGGAAGGCACTCTGGTTTGGGGTGCATCTAGGGAAGAGACTTTGGGTTGACTGCTAACTTAGAAAAGACTCTTGAGGTCATAATAAGAATGTTCCTGGACCGGTTAATCTAGAGAAGAGTTTCTGGGTGGAAATCTAGGAAAGAGCCTGTGGATCAGGGGTTCGTCTAGGGAAAAGACTTTGGTTTGGGGGTAGTCTAGGTTAGGCACTCTGGGTCAGGGGTAGTCTAGGGTAGACAGTCTGAGTTAGGGTACATCTAGGGATGAGACTGTGGATTGACTGTTATTTTCAAAAAAGACTCTTGTGGTGGTGATCATCTTGAAGAGCCTCTGGGTTGGTGACAATCTTAGGGAAATACTTTGGGTTAGTGATCATCTTGAGAAGGTCTTGGGAATAAACCCTGGGCTGAGGTTAGTCTAGAGATGAGACTCTGGGTTGTGGTTAACTTGGGGAAGACACTCTGTATTGGTGGTTATTTTTGAAAGAGACTCTGGGCTGGTGGTCATCTTGAGAAGAGACTCTAGGCTGGTGGTCATCTTGAGGAGAGCCTCTGGGTTGGAGGCTATATGAGACTCTGGGCTGAGGTTAATCTAGAGATGAGACTGGGCTGGATTCTCTTAACTTAGGGAAGACAATCTGGGTTGGTGGTTATTTTTGAAAGAGACTCTGGGCTGGTGGTCATCTTGAGAAGAGACTCTGGGTTAGAGACTGTCTTGGGAGGAGACTCTGGCCTGGAGTTATTCTAGGAAGGAAACTCTGCATTTGGGGTTAATCTAGGGATGAAACTCTGGATTGGGGTAATGTACAGAAGACAGTGTTGTTGGTGATAATTTTAAGAAAAAACTTTAGGATCATTGTTATCTTTGGAAAAGACAGGGCTGGGGGCCATGTAAGGAAAAGACACTGGGTTGGCAATGATTATGGAAAAAGCCCCTGGGCTGGTGGCCATCTAGGGAAGAGAGACTGGGGTGGCTGCTATCTTGGGAAAAGACAGGGCTAGTGGCCTTTTTGTTAGGTGTCTCTGGGTTGGTTGGCTATGACAGTTGTTGACACAGGACTAGCAGCCACGATGGGTGTTAAATCTGTTGGATCTCTGAAAGAGCTGATATTGCAGGAAAGCCAAAGGTCTAAATCAGGGAACTAGTGAGTGTCGAGATGGCTTGGTCTGAGAATGCTAAAGCAATGGATTAGAGATTAGTTTTTTTATCTGGACTATGAGGGAATAGA
Organism: Danio rerio; assembly: GCF_052040795.2. NCBI lineage: Eukaryota > Metazoa > Chordata > Actinopteri > Cypriniformes > Danionidae > Danio > Danio rerio. The sequence continues at coordinate 58,367,178 of NC_141021.1, forward strand.
CCTCAGTGAATGATGCAATCATGCTATATGACGCTTACAATGTTAGCTGAGCTAGAAAGATGCTAGACACCAATATTGAGGTTTGTCACCAAAATGTATTCATTAATTTTTTTAAATTTATATGTTCAGGTATAAATGCTTAAACCTCCTACTGCGTGCAATTCTAACATGTTCATATATTCAGTGGAATATTCCATTCATGTTTATAACACAGAATAAACAAACAAGGTCACGCATCAGTGCCAATGCTACTTTGTTTTTGTTTTTTTCTGACCTGTGAGGGAAACTTTTCCTATCATCTGTTTTTGTTTGTTTCTTTGGATAAAGATAAATGCTGACAATGGCCTCCTCTCTTCATAAAAGTGAGTGTTTTTCTTGCCAAGTTTAGTAAAAGTTACTTCTTCACCAATTCACCCAACAAATCCCGCCTTCAACACAGGCTTGTTTGAAACGGGCTATCGTCAGATGACTTTTAATAACACCTTTTAGTGAATTTGATATGCTTTTCAGGTTTTATAAGAACACTGGCTCTCGTCTCTGTTATTCTGCGTAAGTATACATGATGGTGGGGGATTGCACACTGGTCTACTTATCTAATCAAATATGCAAAGTCTTTAAATGTCAATAATGTCAGAAAGACTAATATCAAAATGCAGCCTTTCATAAGTTGAGAGTTCATATTCATATATGTTATATCATATGACCTTTATATGGCTCAGTGTTTGTGTGTGCGATTTTGTAATTTGATTTATATGCATCTTTTTTCAGCTGGCAATAACATGAGCAACACCAGCACAACAGCCATACCAAACATGAGCTTAGCTGGTACGGTAGTCTGATGATTCTTCTGTGATTGTGTTTGACTGAATGTCAAATGTGGCGCTGCAGACTGGATTTGAACAGAAATCTCTCTGGTCTCTAAACTCAGTCCTGGAGGGCTGGTTTCCTGGAGAGTTTAGCTCCAACCCAAATCAAACACACCTGAACTGGCTAATCAAGCTCTTACTAGATAAACTGAAAACCACCTGGCAGGTGTGTTGAAGCAGGTTGGAGCTAAACTCAGCAGGACACCGGTCCTCCAGGACTGAGTTTGGACACCCCTGGAGTAGTTCATAACTATCAGTTATTTTAATGAACACCTTGGTAATTCAACATCTGAGGGTGTGCTCGCACTAGGCATGGTTGTCTTGAACTGTGCCTGAGAGCGATTGTCCACACTCCCATCTCCCTTTAGGCCTACGCTCGCACTGCAATTTTACCTTCCGAGCCCAAGCACGCTTATGTCATTGATGATGCCACTGTACAGTTAAAAGACTGATCATAGGAGAAATGCTCTTGCTCAGTACAGTGGAGATTGCTTTAGTCATATCGTTGGGTATTATTTTGAGTCGTTTAGGATGAGATGACACAGTCAACTCTTTCGCTGAACAGATCCACCACTTTTGACTCTCGAAAAAATTTCATGAAAGTAATCGTGCTGCAGGTATTAGGAGGTTTGCTGAGGGTGGCAGCTGGGGGTTTGTATCGTTAATAAACTATGACAGTTTGTGTTCATTGAAATGAAAGAACGATTAATAAATCCATATGAAACTGTCCCTTAAATGTTGCATCTTCAGTTTTGGGTTCAGTCACGCTTTGCACTCACAAGCGTACCACCCTAAAGCCCAACCAAACCATGCTCTGGCACACCTCTTCCAACTGGGCTAGGGCCGGCCAACTGAACCGTACCTAGGCACGATTTGTAGCACTTACACTTGTCAAGCCTAGTGGGAAATGGGGGTCAAATGCACCTGGGCACGGTTCGGATAGCCTAGTGTGAGAACACCTTGAGACTATATTTATTTAGATTATATGGTTTTCTTCTTTATTCAGAGGCAGCCACTTCCAATGCTTTTACTAGGTCTGCTTATTCTTCAGGCGAGAATGGTACTCAATTGAATGTGGTCTTTTAGAAAATAAATCATGATCACAGTAGTTTATTGATTGATTTTTTTTTCAGATGTTACTGAAATAAGCAGCAACAATACAACAGATGTTGCAATCATGTTGCCAAAAACAATCACACCAGATGACTATTCAGCATCTACAGTTGCGGAGAACACTGAACTTGGCTGTAATATCAAAACATAACCCTTTATCTCATTGTCTTTTTAAATAACACAGTAATTCATAAGTTGAGTCTGTTTGATCATCTGTTTCCACCTGTTGTTCCAGTTTCTTCACCATTGGTCACTTCCGCAACGTCTAATAGTTCTACTTCTACAGGTGAGCATGATGCTGGACTGCACTGTAGAATTGTAACGTTACTCTAATCCTTTCAGAAGTACTTTCTTGAGTGTGATTTAACATTTGTTCTTCCCTCTTTTATCATTTCAGTTTCTTCACACACGTCCACTACAATAATATGTACCAATCCCACTACTACAGGTGAATGTGTTGCCCGCCTGAAATGTGCCTTTAGAACAGGAGTGGCCAACCCTGTTCCTGGAGAGCCACCTTCCTGCAGATTTCAGTTGCTACCCATATCAAACACACCTGAACCAATTAATTAGGACCTGAACTCCACGTGATAATTACAGGCAGGTGTGTTTGATATGGGTTGCAACTGAAATCTGCAGGAAGGTGGCTCTCCAGGAACAGGGTTGGCCACCCCTGCTCTAGAAGAAGCTCCTCTTTGTACTTGTCTTTAAAAAGAGCTCAGACATCCTAATTGATCATCCAATTAACTCCAGCTTTATCTATTTCAGTTCCTTTGCCAACAGTCACGTCCACAACATCTACTAGTTCTACTTCTACAGGTGAGGATGATGCTAGAATTAATGTAAAACTAAAACTCAAACTTCAATAATTAAGTTATTCATGAACAACATGGTAATTCAGCATCTGAATCTGTTATTACTATTTTAGTTTCTTTAGAGTCAATCAACGCCACAACATCTAATAGTTCTGCTAATTCTACAGGTGAGGAGGGTTTAGACTAGATCATTTAGAGATTTCCTCTTATGATGTTTAACCTCTCTTTCCATCTGTTTTTGTATCAGTACATTTACAGCCTGTCAAGTCCACAATGCCTACTAATACTACTACTGCAGGTAAAGATGACCCTGGACTGGACTGCAATCTTGAAACATAAGCTTCCATATAGTTTCTTTATGGACAACATGATAGTTGCATCTAAGTCTGATTTGCCATGTTTTTGTTTCTTCAGAGCTAGTCACATCCGCCTCATCTAATATTTCTGCTGATACAGGTGAGAAGGATGCTTAACTGAATGTGGTCTTTCATAAATATCATGAAGCCTGTTCTTTGAGTATGATTGGACTTTTTGAATATGGTGTTTTATCAGGGGTTTTACAGCCAAATAGTAGTTTTAGTTCCTCTATATATACTTCCATCACATTCTACTACTGTAGGCAAATGTATTTCACAACTGAAATGTGGGTCTCAAAAAACTCTCTTTTTCATGAAGAACACAGTAAATTATCCAACCCAGGCTCATTGTGGATACGTACCCCTGTATATATTTCTGAAGAGCACGAAATACGTCCCAGGAGATACATCTCTTCGCAGTTTTTGTTTATGTGAATCCACTAGAGGCCACCGTTTGCGCTTTTTAAGATTTCAAGTTTCTCTCACGAGTGACATTCGTGCCTGCTTAGAGACTTACCACAAGAGTAAGTCAGTGGACCAACTGACTGACCGACCTAAACCCAACCAATAGTGTTTTCAAAAGCAATCCAGAAAAGGAAAAGCCCTCACAGCCACCTGATTTTTACCACATTTTCAGATCTCACTTTTTGGCTTTTGTTTTTGTCTTGCTGCTTTCTGGAACCGTTCTTCGCCAAACTCAAACCCCGTCATTATGGTCAACTCCGCTCCACATGCCAAGTCCATCAACGTACGTGGCGAGCCACTGAACAAACTGGCAATAGCAGAAAAGCTGTTCATAAGGAGGTGAGCAGTCAGCCAGTAGCGGAATTACGGCGCCAGCGTCATACCCGTTCATATAGCATAGCATTCTTTGTTTTGTACAGACGAACCAAAGCCAAACATACCTAAGGCAAGTCATTGTATAACAGTAGTTTCTTCTGCAGACAATCAAAAAATATATTTTGTTTAAGTGGGCTAATAATATTGACCTTAAAATGGGTTTAACCTGCTTTTATTCTAGCTAAAATAAAAGAAATAAGACTTTCTCCAGAAGAAAAAAACATATTAGAGGAAATACAGTTAAAATTCCTTGCTCTGTTTAACATAACTTGGGAAATAGTTATTTAAAAAAACAAAATTCTCAGGAGCGCTAATAATTTTGACTTCAACTGATAATCGTTTTGAATAATCGTGATTACAATTATGACCAAAATTATCGTGATTATGATTTTTTCCAAAATCGAGCAGCCCTAAGTTTTAGTTAACATCTCTTTTGCATATTTTATTGTTTCAGTATCTAAATATTTGATTTAATATGGTTTAATTCTGTTATTATTGGCTTTAGAGCCAGTCACTTCCGCAACATCAACTAGTTCTGATAGTTTTGCTGGTGAGAGTGATACATGAATGGATGTGGTCTTTTAAAATGATTGCTTGATAATGTTTGTGTAAAGAAGTACACAGCTGATCATCTGACTGAAGTAACCTCTTCTATCATCTGTTTTTGTTTCAGTTTCTTGGCAGTCTGTCAATTCCACAACACCTTCTACGACAGGTGAGGATAATGCTAGACTCGACTGTGATATTAAAAACAAAACTCAATGATCTGTTTCTTTATTTGAAACATGACAATTCAGCATCAGAATCTGATCTAATATGTTTTCTTCTGTTATTATTTTAGTTTCTTTAAAGCCAGTCACTTCCGCAACATCTACTAGTTCTGCTAATTTTACTGGTGAGAGTGGCTAGATGTGGTCTTTTAAAAATATTGTTGGTTTTTGTAAAGAAGTACACAGCTGGTCATCTGACTATGAAGTAACATCTTTTGTATCTGTTTTTGCATTAGTGCCTTCACAGCCTGTCAATTCCACAACATCTGCTAATTTCACTTCCACAGGTGAGGGTAATGTTGCACTGGACTGTAAAGCCTAGTTTATACTCAGTGGGTCCGCTAATTCGATTGAGTGCGCATGGTGAATGTGACGTCATCACGGTGTTTGTGTTGGTTCGCTTTGGGTGTGTGAAATGAAATTTCGGCTTTTGGAGCACATGTTTTTTATTTTATTTTTTTTTAACGATGCGCGTTTAATTTGAGTTGAATATGAAACACTTTGAAGAGATTTTCTCTAAAACTGGTAAAACTGTACAGACATCTTCATGACCCGTGATCAAAGAGATAACCTGATGAACAATAATTCTTGGCTAGAAATTACAACAGCCATGGAAAGGAGGAAAGTTTTTGTTACAGGTTTGGAAAAACCCGAGAGATAAGTTTGTTAAAGATGCCATGGCAAAAGTGGAGACCCAGATATACCATGTCAGATATATGTTTTTCCACCATTTATACATTTTACACTGATGTATATATTACAGTTTTGAATTTTAAACAATTTAAAAGATACAAAACTAAAACTAAGAAACAAATTATTCCTTTGATAACTGGAACTGGAATCGGTTTACAATAAATTGATGGCCTTTTTTTCTAGGCTTTATTGGTGATAATGGTCAGGAATGTTGGACCATTATGGTCTTTTCAGCATAAGTATAGGACAGAAACTAGGCAGACAGCAATGTGTGAATTGTGAAGTGGGCTCAATCAATGCCTCATGATGTTTTTAAAAGAACAACCCAGTTGATCATCTGATTCTGACATCTAACATCTTTTGAATCCGTTTTTGTATCAGTTTCTTCGCGGTCTGTCAATTCCACAACACCTTCTAATTTCATTTCGACAGTTGAGTGTAATGCTGGACTGCACTGCGATATTAAAAACAAAACTCAATAATCTGTTTCTTTATTTGAAACATGACACATCAGTAGGCCCACACGGAATCTGCGCATGCAGAATTCCACAGATTTTCAGCAGAATTCCGCAGATTGCAGGAGATTTTTATTCTATTTATTTACTTGAATAAATGTGTAAATATGAATTTATTCAGTTTTTATTCAGTAATTTATTACTTTTTATTTAATATATTAAGGTTTTAGTTGTGATACTCCGCTGGATACTCCCAAAATAATTCCGCAGAAATCCGCAGATTTTTACCAAAATTCTCTGCAGAAATAGCAAAAAACATCCGCAGATTCCGTCTGACCCTGCACATCAGCATCAGAATCTGATCTAATATGTTTTCTTCTGTTATTATTTTAGTTTCTTTAAAGCCAGTCACTTCCGCAACATGTAATAGTTCTGCTAATTTTACTGGTGAGAATAATACTTGACTAAAAATGGTCTTTTAAAAATATGGCCTCAATTGTTTTTTTTTTTTTTTTTTTTTTTTTTTTTTTACAAAGAACACAGTAGTTCATCATCTGAGTCAAATTTAGTAGGTTTTTCCATCAGTCTTGTTACAGCCTGACAATTCCAATAGTATCTAGATGCAGCCTTTATGATGCAAGCTGAGACTGCATCACTCAGGGATGCCATGTCAGACTCAATGCACTCAATGGAGTGAGCGACGTCACTGTGACGGGTAGGGTTAGGGGTGGGTTAGGTGAGCGCATTAAAAAACATTGGATGCAGCCCAGATTGCACTGCACCGAGTCTGCAGCCAGACCCCTGTCGACAATTCCACAACACCTTCTAATTTCATTTCGACAGGTGAGGATAATGCTGGACTGCACTGTGATATTAAAAACAAAACTCAATAATCTGTTTCTTTATTTGAAACATGACACATCAGTATCAGAATCTGATCTAATATGTTTTCTTCTGTGATTATTTTAGTTTCTTTAAAGCCAGTCACTTCTGCAACATCTACTAGTTCTGCTAATTTTACTGGTGAGATTGATGCTTAACTAAAAATAGTCTTTTATAAATATGGCCTAAATTTTTATTATTTTTTTTACAAAGAACACAGTAGTTCATCATCTGGGTCAAATTCAGTATGTTTTTCCATCAGTCTTGTTACAGCCTGGCAATTCCAATAGTATCTGGATGCAGCCTTTATGATGCAAGCTGAGATTGCATCACTCAGGGATGCCATGTCAGCCTCAATGCACTCAATGGAGTGAGTGACGTCACTGTGACGGGTAGTGTTAGGGGTAGGGTTAGGTGAGCGCATTAAAAAACATTGGATGCAGCTCAGATTGCACTGCACAGAGTCTGCAGCCAGACCCCTGTCGACAACTCCACAACACTTTCTAATTTCATTTCGACAGGTGAGGATAATGCTGGACTGCACTGTGAAATTAAAAACAAAACTCAATGATCTGTTTCTTTATTTGAAACATGACACATCAGTATCAGAATCTGATCTAATATGTTTTCTTCTGTTATTATTTTAGTTTCTTTAAAGCCAGTCACTTCCGCAACATCGACTAGTTCTGCTAATTTTACTGGTGAGAATGATACTTGTCTAAAAATAGTCTTTTAAAAATATGGCCTAAATGTTTATTATTTTTTTTACAAAGAACACAGTAGTTCATCATCTGAGTCAAATTCAGTAGGTTTTTCCATCAGTCTTGTTACACCCTGACAATTCCAATAGTATCTGGATGCAGCCTTTATGATGCAAGCTGAGACTGCATCACTCAGGGATGCAAAGTCAGACTCAATGCACTCAATGGAGTGAGCGACGTCACTGTGACGGGTAGTGTTAGGGGTAGGGTTAGGTGAGCGCATTAAAAAACATTGGATGCAGCTCAGATTGCACTGCACCGAGTCTGCAGCCAGACCCCTCTTGACAATTCCACAACATCTACTAATTTTACTTCAACAGGTCAAGATGATGGTAGACTGTAATGTTGATAATGTTATAATGATGATGATAAACCTCATTCTTCATGAAGAATTCAGAATCTGTGTCTGATTTAACATGTGTCTTCTATTGTTTTAGATTCTTTACTAAACACCTCCACAACATCAACTAATTCTACTACAGGTGAGGGTGATGCTGCTGCTGGATACTGTGTGATATTAAAACACACGCCAACATGTGTTTCTTTATGAACAACATGGAAGTTCAGCATCTGACTCTACTTTTGTTTTTTATTCTGTTTTTTTCAGAGCCACTCAATACCACAACATCAACTAATTCATCTGCAAATTCTACAGGTGAGAATGATACTAGATTGAATGCAGTCTGTTATTTATAAACAGTGAAGAATACAGTAGTTCATCATCAGAGTCATCTATTTCCATCTGATACTGTATCAGTCTCTTTTGCTTCCTCTTTTATGGTTTCAGATTATTTACACAACGTCACTTTCATAATATGTTACAGTCCCACTACTACAGGTGAATGAATGTGGAGTCTGGCTTTTATACAAATATTGCCTTATAATCATCATCTTCATTAAAAGCTTTGTAGTCAGCATCTGGTTCTGATGTAATATGTGCTTCTGTCTGTCATTATTTCAGTTCCTGTGCCTGAACCAACTGTCCACTTCAAAACAGATGCCAAGGCCATTACTGCAGGTGAATGTGTATTTTTTATTTATTTACTTTTTTGCTTGAATGTGGCTTTAAAATTAAAACTCATCATAATACATTTATTCGTGAAGAAGACAGTAAATCTTCATTTAAGTCTGACTTAACAAATTTTCATCTATTATCAGTTTTTTTAATACCCTTCACTACTAAAACATCCTCTAGTTATTTTTCTACAGGTAAGGATGATGTTGGCCTGGACAATAGTATTGATACACTCTCAGAAATAAAGGTACAGGAGCTGTCACTGGGGCAGTACCTTTTCAAAAGGTACAAATTTGTACCTGAAGGGTCCATAATGGTACTTCAGAGTTACTTTTTAGGTACATTTGGGTACTAATATGCACCTTTTATGTACCACTGTGGACTCTTTGGGTACAATTTTGTACCTTTGAAAAGCTACTGCCTCAGTGACAGCTCCTGTACCTATATTTCTGAGAGTGTACATGACCCTCTTCTTACATGAGGAAACAATTGAGCATCTGCATATGACTTTTTTCAATGTTTAATTGTTTCAATGTGTCAGAGCTAAAATCTGGCTATTTTCATGAAGAGCACAGTTAATCTTGGTTTGAGACTGACTAGCCTTTGTTTTTAATCTATTATTATTTCCGTTCATTTACCAGCCGTCACTTCCGCAACATCAGCTACTTCTACAGGTGAGGATGATGATGGACTGAACTGTAATATTGAAAAGCAATGCTCCATGATCAAATTCTTTATAAGCAACAGAGTAATTCAGCATCTGAGTTTGTGTTTAACAGAGTTTATCTGCTTTTTTCAGTTTCTTCACACATGGTCACTTCCGCAACATCTACTAGCTCTACTACTACAGGTGAATGTGTAAACAAACTAGAATGTGGCTTTCAAAAGAAGCACAGTAAATGATCATTTTGTTCTGAATAAACTTCTGTTTCTGATTGTTATCATTTCAGTTAGTTTATCATCAGTCACTTCCACAACATTCGCTAGTTCTGCAGGCCAGTCTGAGAGTAGACTTTCTATCATCCTGTTTTGGTGAAATTGTCACTGCAAACTGAAAAAAACACTAGCAAATCCCCCCAAGTTCCTCATTAACTTACATCTATGATAGTAAATCCACTTTAAATAGCTATAGATTGTTAGATTACTGAGACTAATATTATATAGGGTGTTAAAATAAACAAAAAGCTCATTTTAAACAATGACATTTTCTGTATTTGGTTGAATTGTGAAGATTTTCAGTACAAGTTGTTGAACATATTTTATTGATGCTTTTTCTATTTGCATGCATTTTATTCTGCTGGGTTTTCATCTCTCACAATTACTAGAGGAGCATTTTAAATACGGCGTGTGTCATAATTATTTCTCCATCGTTGCAGCTGTCAAATTCAGTCTGAGTCTTTATAGTCATTGAATGTTTGACTTTAACTTAAATAAAAGTCAATCTGATTGATCATATTATAACATTAAGTCTGTTCTTCTGACCTAGAAATTTCAGAATCTTGAATTAACTTTAATTTGTATTTGACGTGTTTAACCAGTTTTATAATATGCTGTATAACATATAATCTTATTTTTAACACAAATGCACATCACATAGTCTTATCTTTCTCGTTCTATGTCTGAATATCCCAGTGCTGGAAGAATCCAGGGTATGTATTTGCAAGACAAATTTCTAACATTGTGATTTGAGGTTTTGGATTTATTAATAAAACTTGAAACAACAGCTGCACTTGTTGCTTTTAGAGAACGCACTTCATTTTAAACAATGAAAGAAATTAAAATACTCCACAGAGATCATTATTCAGTTTAATTTACCAAAGCTCATTTGTGATTTCAGGCTGCAGGACAATGGCAAAATGTTCTCGGGCTGATAGAAAACATTACAGCTCAAGAGCTTCCTTTGACAGTAAGATAAACCAAACCAAATAATCATCAATTGTAATTTACATGATGAAACAGTAGGAATGTTTTCATTCTAATTATCCAAATTTAGGATGTGAAAATCATTTTGGATACAGTCCTCAATGCTACAGGGATGGTTGTAACGTCTTCATCAGCAGCAGCAGCAGACCCAAGTAAACTGGTGTCAGATGGAAACCGTGTGTTAAATGCAGGCGAGAAACTGGTGTCCATGCTGGTGAAGCCCACAAACACAAGTGACTATGTTAGCTTTACTCTGGACACTGTGGGTGAGTGAAAACCACAACTTTACAAGTATTTTTTTTTTCTGTTTTGATTATTAATTGTATTTTTATTCCCTTATAGAATTTTAAAATATTATGTGTGTGTGTGTGTGTGTGTGTATATATATATATATATATATATATATATATATATATATATATATATATATATATATATATATATATATATATATATATAAAGCTATTTACTGACATGCAAGTTAATGTTTAAATTTAACATAATATCTCATACACAGCCACTTTATTAGGTATACCTTACTAGTACCATGTTGATCCCACTTTTGCCTTCAGAACTGCCTTAATCAGTTGTGGCATCGATTTAACAACGTGCTAGAAATATTCCTCAGAGATTTTGCTCTATATTGACATGATAGCATCACACAGTTGCTGCAGATTTGTCAGCTGCACATCCATGATGCCAATCTCCCGTTCCACTATATCCCAAAATGTGCTCCATTGGTCTGAGATCTGGTGACTGTGGAGGACATTTAGGTACAGTGAACTCATTTTCATGTTTAAGAAACCAGTCTGAGATGATTCACGCTTTATGACAAGGCTCATATCCTGCTGGAAGAACCCATCAGAAGATGGGCACACTTTGGTCATAGAGTGATGGACATGGTCAGTAACAATACTCAGGTAGGCTGTGGTGTTGACACGATGCTCAATTGGTACTAATGGGCCCAAAGTGTACCAAGAAAATCTCCCCCACACCATTACACCACCACCACCTGCCTGAACTGTTGACACAAAGCAGGATGGATCCATGCTTTCATGTTGTTGATGCCAAATTCTGACCCGACCATTCGGATGTGGCAGCAGAAATGGAGACTCATCAGAGCAGGCAACGTTTCTCCAATCTTCTATTGTCCAGTTTTGAGCCTGTGTGAATTGTAGCCTCAGTTTCCTGTTCTTAGCTGACAGGAGTGGCACCCGGTGTGATCTTCTGCTGCTGTAGCCCATCCGCCTCAAGGTTGGATGTGTTGTGTGTTCAGAGATGCTCTTCTGCAGAGCTCGGTTGTAGCGAGTGCTTATTTGAGTTACTGTTGCTGGAACCAGTCTGGCCATTCTCCTCTGACCTCTGGCATCAACAAGGCATTTGCGCCCACAGAACTGCCGCTCACTGGATATTTCCTCTTTGTCGGAGCATTCTCTGTAAACTCTAGAGATGGTTGTGTGTGAAAATCCCAGTAGATCAGCAGTTTCTAAAAATACTCAGACCAGCCCGTCTGGCACCAAAAACCATGCCACCTTCAAAGCCACTTATATCATCATCTTCCCCATTCTGATGCTCGCTTTGAACTGCAGCAGATCCTCTTGACCATGTCTACATGCCTAAATGCATTGAGTTGCTGCCATGTGATTGGCTGATTAGAAATTATTGTTAACAGGCAGTTAGACAGGTGTTCCTAATAAAGTGGCCGGTGAGTGCATGCAATTTGAAACTTGCCGTTTACATATCTTTTTCAGCCATCAGAATTGTGTACAAATATGCAAATAGACATTTGAATATTTTGAAATATAGGTTGCAAATTATGACATGAAATCCGAGCAATGTAATCTGCATGTATTGCCATTATCATATGCTGTGTATTTTTTTAATTAGAGGTAAAAGTCTTCATGGTTGGACCACAGGTGACCTTAGATAAAATCCCTCGACTGGATACAGCAAGTTCTTCTATGGATATCGATCTCATAGACATCGCCAAGAACAACAATGAAACAAGTACAGTACATTTAAAATCTTTGTGGAGTTTTAAAGGGTCAGTTCACTCCAACATAAAAGTTCTGTCATCATTTATTTACTCTTGGCTTGTTTCAAATCAGTTTGAGTTTTTTCTTTCTGTTGAACACCCGTGGTTGCAGGTTTCCAACATTCTTCAATGCATCTTCTTTTGTGTTCAACAGAACCAAAATGTGGTTAGAAGACAAAATGGGTGAACTATTCCTCTAACAGTAACTTTAAAGAGAGGTTTATTTCTCTGTTTCTGTCTCACAGGATCTGCTGCTGTGGCTTTCATGAGCTACACCACAATGGAGAATCTACTGAAGGCCGACTTCTTCAACACAACTAATGACACCATTAAAACCATGATGTCCACTGTGATCTCAGCTACTCTTCCCAAAACCAGCAACACTGCACTCACCAAACCAGTCAAGTTCACCTTCAGACACATCAGAGTGAGAGACTGAAATGTGTTTTAGTCCAACATCAGCACTGATCAACATCTGAACACATCTAATATTCACTCTGCTCATATTTTCTGCTTGTTTCTTCTTCTTCTTGCAGGAGTTTGAGCCCAGCGGTTCTCTGTCCTGTGTGTACTGGAATATCAGCGAGTGGATTGTAGATGGTTGTTCTGTGTTAAACAGCAACAGCAGCCACACTGTGTGTTCCTGTGTTCATCTGTCCACATTCGCTCTCATCATGCAGACCAGCAGCAGTCCACCACCGGTACCAGAACATTTTTAGAGAGCATTGAAGAGCAGCACAGATCTGGCACTCATGTTCTCTGCATGTTTTCTCAGAGCGATCTGCTGGAGCTGCTGAATCTGGTGTGTGTGATCGTGGGTCTGGTGTTCTTCAGTTTGGCTCTGTTGTCCTTTGCTCTTTGTCAGTGGAGTCCTGGAGTCAATAATGTGGCTCGAATCAACATCTGCATCAGTCTGCTGTCGGCTCACCTTCTGTTTCTGCTCACACAACAGTTCCTGAGCCTCATTCGCCCTCAGCAGGTGAGAATGATGAAGGAGCTCTACAGCTCAGCACAGCCGCACTGAGAATCATCATAACCCTCTCTCATGCTCTCCAGGTGTTGTGTGTGGTGATAGCAGGCCTTCTGCACTTCCTCTTCCTCTCCGCCTTTGTGTGGATGTTCATTGAAGCTGTGCTGCTCTTCATCTGCGTCAAGAACCTATCACAGATCAGCTCCAGAAAGTGGGAGGGGCCCAGCGGTTGGTTCCTGTGTGTGATTGGATATGTGGTTGCTCTGGTTGTGGTGGGCGTGTCAGTCGTAACTGATCCTAAAGGCTACGACAGTAAACAGTGAGTTGTTGTTTTTATTGAGCTCATTTGATTAAAAGGAAGTAAAGCAGGAGATTTTTTTTTAATATATATTTGTACACGGGCTGTAACATCCTCACAGACCACAGTTTACTATTTAATTTTATTCAGTTACATATTTATTTAATTTAATATTGTGTTTTTATTGACCTAGATGCTGGATTAAATATGATAAAGGGTTTATCTGGAGTTTTCTGGGTCCTGTTTGTGTCATACTAGCAGTAAGTTCTAGTAACAAACATTTTTTCACACAAGCTGTCAAAGCCCAAAAAACTAAACTAGGTATTTCTTCTTTTCTCCACAGTTAAACATGATCCTCTTCATCAACATCATCATCACTCTGAACTCATCCCTCAAAAATCTGAATGTTGAAGTTTCACAGATGAAGCAAACCAAGTAATGTGGATCCCTTGTTGTTTACTCCAAGAGAACAAGATGTATTCACTGAATCCTCACATTAACTCTATTCCATTCTCTGCAGGGTTATGGTGTTTAAAACACTGGGTCAGTTTGTGGTTCTGGGTTGTCCTTGGATTCTGGGTTTCTTCACTAATGTCAATATGGTGATCTACATCCTCTTCCTCGTCTTGAACTCTCAGCAGGGAACCTTCATCTTCCTGATCTACTGTGTGCTCAATAATGAGGTCAGACATTTACTCAGTCTTCAGTACCACCCCAATCAACATCAACAGTTAACATGAGAGAACACTACAATAGTGTTCACCCTATTTTGGACATTTGTACCTAAATTTGGTAGTCAGTTCAGTTTAAGTGTATTTCTGTAACAGTTCTGTAATTTCAGGAGTGACAACTAAATTATCTCCTAAAGAAATGCAGGGAGATACTGTTATGAGTCGGGTGGCAGCAGTGGCGAGGATCCAAACGCAGTTTACTTAGAGCAGGGGTGTCCAAACTCGGTCCTGGAAGGCCAGTGTCCTGCATATTTTAGTTCCAACCCCAATTAAACACACCTGAACCAGCTAATCAAGCTCTTTCTAGGAAATTAAACTTCCAGACAGGTGTGTTGGAGGAAGTTGGAGCTAAACTATGCAGGACACCGACCCTCCAGGACTGAATTTGGACACCCCTGATTTAGAGAATGATCATACAGGCAAGGTCAAAACAGGGACAGACAGGAGCATGCAGGTAATCCAAAGCTTAATCGAAGTCACAGGCGAATGGTCGGGGTAGGCAGCAAAACAACATAAACGATGAATAAAACAACACTGGCTCACTGTGGATACATACCTCAGTTTACATTGCTGGAAAGTGTGAACAATGTACTGAGAACTACATTTGGTTTCATTTAGTCTGCAAAAACGAACGCTACTGGAAGACGGTATGACGTCAGCACCAAT
This sequence comes from Danio rerio, assembly GCF_052040795.2. Taxonomy (NCBI): domain Eukaryota; kingdom Metazoa; phylum Chordata; class Actinopteri; order Cypriniformes; family Danionidae; genus Danio; species Danio rerio. The sequence goes on from NC_141021.1 coordinate 58,382,367, forward strand.
AGCTTCTGGTATTTTTGTCCATGTGGACGGGTTTTCCCGTTATTATTGTTAGTTTGCCTGATGGGTTGCTGCAAAAACAGGCATCAGAGTCCGGCGAAGAACAGTTGCAGAAAGTAGGTAAAACATAAGCAAATAAATAACAGGCCGAGAACGTGGTTAAAAAAAAATCTGAAAACATGGTAAAATTGCGCGGTGGCAATCTTTTTTCTAAATTAGCCTTCGAAAACATTATCGGTTTAGTTTAAGGAAGGGGGTGGGTTGGGTATCGGTCAGCCAGTCAGCTGAAGTTAGTGTATGTTGTTGCGCCATCTGGTGGATTTGCGTAAGAGGCATGTACAGGAGACATTTGAGATTATTGAAAAGTGCACACATCGGCGGTGGATTCGGAAACAAAAACTGCAAGGAAATGTACCTCCAAGTACATTTTTCACACTCTTCAGAAATGTAGACTTGGGTAAATGTCCACAATGAGCCAGTGTTGGAAGACAAAAGGGTCAAAACAATGGCTAGAAAAGGCTGGGAAACGCTTACAATTGTTCACTAGCAGCTAACAAGACTCAGCACTGGATATAAGTGTGTGTGGTTTGTGAATATATATAGTCCCAGTAATCAGTAATGACAAGCTTCAGCTTGGTGTAATGAAGGGTTGATCGGGATGTGGTGTGTGAGTGCAGGGCATGATGGAAATGTAGTTCAGCTGAAGGACAAGCAGTGTTCTCTAGCAGCCTGCAAGGGCAACACTGCTGGTGATCATAACAGATACATCTCTAAACTGTGTAGCAACATTTAGCCTATATAATTATGAATATTAATTAGTTGTTATTATGAATATTTGGGTTGACTTTATCATCAATGGTAGCAGAACTCAAGTTCCCATACACTGATCTGCTCATCTTTTTGAGCTTACTATGTAACTCTATATCAATTCAAAGATCAAGTCATTTTTCTGGCCTGGAAAAGTAATAATTTTTCTTTGCTGCAGCTTTATCTGTGAGTTCAAATAACTTAAAGTATAATACAGTACTAGGAAAGATCCTAGTACTAAAACCAGTAAACAATAACACATGCAAAGGTTTAACTTTATATTAGGTGGCCTTTACTAATATGTACTCACACTGTAATTGATCATTTGTTACTATGTATTTATTGTGTAAATACATGTTTTTACATTGCACTTATTGCTGATACATCTGGAATTAATTTATGTAATTACACTGTTGCCCATCCTTTACACCTTAACCCACCCTTGTGCCTACACATACCCCCAAACCTGTCCCTAACCCGACCCATATCCCACCCATAACCCATTGGCAGATTATTTTGCTTGTTTTCAGGAAAAAAAACTCACTTCATTTAGACTTCATTTCTTTAAACAAGACAACATTTTAGCTTGTCTAAAAAATGCTTCTTGATTTAAGAATTTTAGGATATTTGGATTAGACACGACAAAAAACCCATAGTATGAATACAGAAGCATTTTTGCAGTTAAACTGCTTTTAGGTCAAGTTTTCTCAATCCATTTTGAGTTTGTCTTTTACTCTTTTTACATAAAGAAAATAGGTGTTGTCTTCTGCAACACAGACTCATAGTAAAAATGTACCCCTGTATACATTTCTGGAGAGTGTGAATTATGTAGCCAGAGGTATGTATGGCTGCATTTTGCCTTTAAAACGAATGCTACAGGGCGGTATGAAGCCGCCAACATCTTCTGATTTTTTTTTTCACGCTACCAGCTCATCGCTTACCTCCATGTGGACGACTTTTCCGCTCTTACCAGTTTGTCCAGTAGCTCACCATGTATAACAACGGACTTGAGATGCAGAGTGGAGTTGACTGCATCAACAGGGTTCTAGTTTAACCAAAAACTGTTCCAGAAAGCTGGTAAAACAAAAACAAACAACAGAATGAGAATGTGGTAAAAAAAAATAATAAGTCAGGCGGCCACAAGGTTTTTTTTTCTGAGTTCCTTTGAAAACACTGTCGGTTGGGTTTTGGGAAGTGGGCGATTGGGTCAATTAATGCTTTTGAAAATACTCTTACTAGGTGTTGGGTGGGGGGATTGGCCAGTTGGTTAGTCAGTCAGTCTTCAGCAGCCTCTGGTGGGTTTAAGGGAGTCTGGTGCAATGCTAGCCCTTTAAATCTTAAAACGAAAGCCGTTGACGTCACAGACCCGTTACCGTTTAACTGGTAAAGCAAGAACAGCAGATGTGAATGGCACTCGTGAGAAAAATTTGAGAACTAAAAAAACTGTAAAACAATTTGCCTCCTGGGACGTATTTTGTGCTGCCCAGAAATGAATACAGGGGTGGTACGTATCATTAATGAGCCTGGGGTTGGTCTTCTGAATCACTTTTCTTATGTAAATTGTTTTAAACCCGTTGTAAACTTTCTGAAGTTAAACTGATCTCCAAATCTGTCGTGTGATTTTTATCCAGATCAGGCAGCAGTACAGAAAGTGCTTCACATCTCTGTGCTCTGGACGACAACAACAGGACCACAGCATCAATGAGAAATAACAGCAAATACAGTACAATTCATTCATTTTCCTTTGAGTATTTAATTCCATTTAAATATGTATATCACTTTTCACGATGATTGTGATTCCAAAGCAGCTTTACGAAATGTGCACATTATTACATGACAATCAAAATAATCAGAAAGGTTCTCCAGCACTGGAGAATACCCACACATTTTTGCACACACTCACATACATTAGGCCAATTTAGCTTATTCAGTTCCCCTATACCATGTTTTTGGACTATGGGGGAATCAGGAGCACCCGGAGGAAACCCACGCCAACACAGGGAGAACATGCAAACTCCATTCAGAAATGACAACTGACCCAGGCTCAAACTAGCGCCCTTCTTGCTGTGAGGCGATTGTGCCGTCAGCCTAATGTTATTTTATTCAGGGGATAAATTTTGATACATTATCTTTCTTTTATAATATTTTATCTTACGTTATTGTTTTGTGTCTATCCTTGCTTGTATTTTGGAAAGAAAAAGTCAAATGTACTTTTAATTAAATGCTTCTGTTATCAAACAGGTTTTTAATGCGATAGTGGTTGAAGATGAATCGTTATGTTAATATTTAAATGAGTAAATAATCCTTGAAGATTTCGTCTGATGTAATTTAACAGTGCTGAGTTGTTTGTAAAGGTAAAGTATGATTACAAATGTATGACCATAATAAAATCAGACACTATGATGATGGATGTAAAAGCTGTTGTTGTTGTTTTTACACACCACACCTCCCGAACGTCAAATATACACATAATAGAAAATATGAAGGACTTTATTGAAGGGATTATTTACAGTTTTAACCCAAAGAATGAGCAGTCTGTCAGATGACGAAGAGTCAGAGATTCAAATAAATAAATGAAATTTATGGAAGATAAGCAATTTCAGCACTCGCAATGAGTTCCTAGGCCGCTCTGCTTACAATCACAAATCAACATCAGTTATACTCTCACATAACGTCATTAACTGCGTCATACATATTGGTTTTCTACCCTGATTGGTTTCACAGATAGCCTAGGAAAATTTCCATGTGTGTACGTGCGTACTATTCTGAACAATATCTTAAGCATCTAAACATCAGACAGCCACTAGACTGTTTAGAGCTGACTCCAGACCTGTCAAAAGGATCCACAATCAAATAAAATGCAAACGCTTGAAGTACAATCTGTTTACCCAATCTCTTACCCAAGGCTGAGTTCATTCTCAGCCATCTTTATTAAAACTGGTTAAAAAAACTATAATCTACATTCAGGCAGTTACAGTTAAAGCAGAAGTTTGTATAAAAAGGCACATAACCATATAAAAAAGGTCAGGTGTTAATGTGACTAAACGTTTTATATTTTAGGTAAATTCGGATTATCAAATTTGTTTCTGTTATGCTCAGTAGCAGAATAATGAGAGAGATATTTGCTGAAACACTGTTATAACTTTTCTTGAAATTCAAGTTTATACACAATAAGATTATTCTGCCTCTGAAGAAGCTCAGATGATGATGTCAAGGTTTTGGAAGTTTCTGATTGGCTAATGGACAACATTTGAGTTATCTGGAGGCACAACTGTAGAATAGTATTTGAGGAAACGCTCAAACACACTGCTTCCTTGTGTGAACATGGGAAAATAAACAAGCCAGAATCAACAACTAAGGCAGATTACAATTTGCTAAATGACACTGGGAAAAAGAGTAATGTTTGGAGACATGTCCTGTGCTCTGATGGAGCTCAGATTGAACTGTTTGGCCATAATGACCAGTGTTACATTTGGAGGAGAAAGGGGAAAGCTTACAAGCCAAGCAACACCATCCCAACTGTGAAGTATGGGGGCGGCAGCATCATGTTGTGGGGCTGTTTTGCTGCAGGAGGGACTGGTCCACTTCACAGCATAGATGGCATCATGAAGAAAGAACATTATGGAGAAATACTGAAGCAACACCTCAAGACATCAGCCAGGAAATCAAAACTAGGCCACAAATGGGTCTTCCAAACAGACCATGACCCTGAGCATACTGCCAAATTAGTTCAAATGTGCTTTAAGGACAACAGAGTGAATGTTTTGAAGTGGCCATCACAAAGCCCTGATCTCAATCCTATAGAAAATGTGTGGGCAGAGTTGAAAACGATTGTGCTAGCAAGAAAGTCTACAAATCTGACTCAGTTACACCAATTCTGTCAGGAGGAATGGGCCGAAAAATTCCTTCAAACTATTGTTAGAAGCTTGTGGAAGGATACACAAAACATTTGACCAAAGTTATAAAGTTTAAAAGCAAAGTTAAAAAAAATACCAAGGAAATGTGTGTAAACTTTTGACTGTCTAGAAATTAATAAAAAATAGTAACTCTCATTATTCTGACATTTAGCAAATGTAAATCATTTAGGTAATCCTAATGGACCTAAAATAGTAAACGTTTAGTATGATGTACCATCAGAGTTTTTTTGAAAAATGGTTATGTTCCTTTTTTTAGAGTGTATGGAAACTTCTGGTTTTAACTGTATATCCTTACTTAACAAAGTCTATCTTGAATTAAAGTAGAATCACTTTAAAATATTTAACCGTAAAAATAGCAAAACCACTTTTTAGTGGTTTGAGTAGACATTTTAGATAGTATTTACTATAGTAAGAACAATAGAAACAGTTATTTTCAGTCCTCAGCCTTTCAGTTCCACTCGAGGTCTCTGTGATCTCTGAACTAGTTTGGTAACTTCAGAAAATAGAGTTACAACGAGACAGGCAAACGCACTAAACATTCTTATATTAAGCAATGTGTTAACTTTATTCATTACTTAAATAATCATATTTAAATGATAAGGATAAATGTTGATTCATGCTGGGACGAATTGGAAGGCAGAAATGCGAATTCATCATTATAATTACTAATACTCAAATGACTGTAATTGAGTAGCTTTTCTCAGGAATTGTAATTTACAAAGCAGTTTTAAAAATGTGGACTTTTACTTTCTCTTGAGAACATCTTTAGTGCTGTATCTGTACTTTTACTCCACTACTTTTCTTCAACCTGCGGTCACTACTGTATTTTTTCTTGTCTATGGTGATTAGAAAAATCAGTCCTGTGATTCTTGTCCAATCATATCTCACACAGAGGGTAAACTGCCTCATAATGCACTACCTCAAGACAAGAATGATTCATAATTGCAGCAAACTGTTTGTAAGCATTAAAAGTGTCCAAGATGATGTCCAAAATCTTCACACGCATTGACCCAAAGACTGTTTAGATGCAGGTCACTGATGACAAGATGACGGATGTTTACTGTGTGGTGACCGAAATGGCCTTAAACACCCAGCAGGCACAAGACATCAACATGACGTCAAATTGATGTTGTACCCCAATGTCGTGAAAACATTGAATTTTATTTGGAAAAGAAAATAGGTTGACTTCAGAACTCAACATCAGACTAACATCAATGTCCAACCTAAAATTAACCAAATATCAATGTCTAATGTGGTTACAGCTTAACGATGTGTGGACATTACCACTATGACGTCTATCAGATGTTGGATTTTGGTTGCTATAGCTGACAAACAAATGTCTGTATTTGACGTCAATATGACGTTGGTTTAAGATGTTGGTTCGCTGTTGGATTTTGGTCATTTTCCAACACAAAATCAACCAAATATCGACGTCATTATTAGTCATCAAAATAACTTTGTCCTTATGCTAGTTAGACTTGAATTTTAATAATCTGACATCACCACCTAAATCTAACCTAATTCTAATGTCTTAGGATGCTGTGTCTGCTGGTCAATAACTAAATGCACTACAGAATGTTACGTTTACACACATCCAAAGATTACATGTAAACATGTCAGCTTTTTACAGCGTAATACTCACCATTCTTAAGTACTTTGAAAAGGTTTACTTTTCACTCATACTTTGAGTAATATTTACAACAGATACGTTTACTCTACTTGCACTACAATTTTTGGGCAAGTAATGGTACTTTTACAGTTTTACAGTTTTAAGTATTATTTTTTACTATTTCCACCACTGTAAATATTAATTGTAAAAATGTAATGTGCTTTTTGTGTTTATTTAGTATGTTTGTGTAATTGTATCTTGTTTTTTCTGTCTCAGAGCATCAATTTGAATATCCATTTGAATTCCAAATGAAAAATATGTTAGTTTCCCCATCAGATAACCTTTATAAAAACAAATACTTACATGAATTGGGACTTATCGAAGCACAGTAGGAGCATTCAGTCTAGTAGGAGAAGACCACTGCATGTAAACAGATCAGGTAAGATCATCTTTATATTCTTTAATGAGAAACTGATTAGTTATTGTCACTCTCCATATTTAAAGTCGTATCTGTGGCTGTTTGTGATAGGACAGGTTTTCGAGGAGACGCTTATAGACAGCGTTGACATTTAATAAAACAGATATTAGCCATCATTTAAAACTAAATCTACACTTTTCTCTCTTTATCTTACCTTTAGATTTAAAAAAAAATATTTACAGGAAGTTACTATAGCTTTAAAAATGCTGGGTTGTCATATAAGCCAATGTTGGGTCAAATATGAACATATCGGCTCCTAAAAAGTACTGACGTGTGTTTTAGTAAAGGTATCGTCCCGCTGACAGCTTTTACACAAATACTATAGTGTGTTTTTAAACACTGCAGTGATACTTTCTGTCATTAGTAAAGTACCTGAAATAAGCTGTTGTGGTAAATCTATAGTTGCTCATTTATGCTGTGCTATTTAAATGAGTCAAGCCCAAACACTGGATCAGTTGCTCAGTGATTAAAGACTTTTTGTTTGATGTGAAACAGACTTTACGAATAAAACAAGACTTGACAAATTCTGTCACCTCAGGCTAAAGCCGGTGATAAAAAGTATTTATATATTAAATATGTGTAGTTTATTGTTGTATTTTTGTGCTTACATATTAAAGTTGTGGAAAAGGTGGCACGGTGACTAAGTGGTTAGCACTGTTGAAGAAGGTCGCTGGTTTGAGTCTCGGCTGGGACAGTTGGCATTTCTGTGTGGAGTTTGCATGTTCTTTCCGTGTTGGTGTGGGTTTCCTTTCTCAAGTTTCTGTTTCCCCCACAGTCTAAACACAGGTGTATATGTGAATTAGATTAACTAAATTGGCTAAAGTGTTTGAGTGTGTGTGAATGTGAGAGTGTATGGGTGTTTCCCAGTACTGGGTTGCAGCTGGTAGGGTATCTGCTGTGTAAAACATATGCTGGAATAGTTAGTGGTTCATTCCACTGTGGCGACCCCTGATAAATAAGGGACTAAACCAAAGGAAAATAATTGAAGTTGTGGAATATTAATTCATTTTTAATTTTACTTTTAATTTATCAAAATGGTTTTATCCTGTGTCTGTGTTTAAGCAGTCTCTCCTGGAATTTGCAAGTAAAAATTCTGATATTTCCAGACTATAATAATAATGATTGTTCAGCATTTGTGTGGTTCTGCAGTGGAAATATACACAAATCTAAGTGCTGCGTTACTTTTCTGTGTTTGAAATGACTCACAGAATCAATGTACCATGTTTATGACAACTCGAGGTATCACACACTGGATGAGCATTTTCTATAGGTGAATATAATATTAATTACCATCAAAGTTGTGTCATTTGCTTGATTTTGCATGTTTGTAGAATCTCTATGTCTGGAGGGACTGCTAAACACAACAGCTTCCTGTTTTCAATTCATTGTTGGTCAAGGAAATTCATCTATGTAAATAACACGGAAAAGAGGGAATTTGATATCTATCTGTCTATATATATATATATATATATATATATATATATGTATATATGCTCAACAGCCACTTTATTAGGGACACCTTACTACTGCTTAAGAGCTGCCTTAATCCTTCGTGGCATAGATTCAGCAAGGTACAGGAAATATACCTGATTTTGCTCCATATTGACATAATAGCATCACACAGTTGCAACAGATTTGTCGGCTGCACATCCTAAAGGTGCTCTATTGGATTGAGTTCTGGTGACTGTGGAGGCCATTTGAGTACAGTGAACTCATTTTCATGTTCAAGACACCAGTCTGAGATGATTCCCGCTTTATGACATGGTGTGTTATCCTGCTGGAAGCAGCCATCAGAAGATGGGTACATTGTGGACATAAAGGGATGGACATGGTCAGCAACAATAGTCAGGTAGGCTGTGGCGTTGACACAATGCTCAGTTGGTACTAATGTGTCCAAAGTGTGCCAAGAAAATATCTCCCACACCATTACACCACCACCACCAGCCTGTACTGTTGATCATGTAGTTGATGCCAAATTCTGACCAGACCATCCGAATGTGTCAGCAGAAATGGAGACTCATCAGAGCAGGCAACGTTTCTCCAATCTTCTATTGTCCAGTTTTGGTGAGTCTGTGTGAATTGTAGCCTCAGTTTCCTGTTCTTAGCTGACAGGAGCGGCACCCGGTGTGGTCTTCTGCTGCTGTAGTCCATCCGCCTCAAGGTTGGACGTGTTGTGTGTTCAGAGATGCTCTTCTGTAGACCTCGGTTGTAACGAGTGCTTATTTGAGGTATTGTTGCCTTTCTATCAGCTGGAACCAGTCTGGCCATTCTCCTCTGACCTCTGGCATCAACAAGGCATTTGCGCCCACAGAACTGCCGCTCACTGTATATTTCCTATTTGTCGGAGCATTCTCTGTAAACCCTAGAGATGATTGTGTGTGAAAATCCCAGCAGATCAGCAGTTTCTGAAATACTCAGAGCAGCCCGTCTGGCACCAACAACCATGCCACAGTCAAAGTCACTTAAATCCCCTTTCTTCCCCATTCTCATGCTCGCTTTGAATTGCAGCAGATCGTCTTGACCATGTATAAATGCCTAAATGCATTGAGTTGCTGCCATGTGATTGGCTGGTAAATTTGCGTTACCGAGCAGTTGGACAGGTGTACCTAATAAAGTGGCCGGTGATTTTTATTTTATTTTTTTTACTTTTTAAATCATCACAGTGTTATTTAGCAGCTTTTAGCAACAAATTTGCCTTTTGCAACATAAAGAATATTTGCCAATTTTTGGTGGGTCTGTAATCTCCACCAAAGTTTTTTTTGATTGATTGATTGATTGATTGATTGATTGATTGATTGATTGATTGGTTGGAAAATAATGGCTAGATTACCCAAGATTTATTAAGAATTTCCTCCTACTAATTTGTTTAATTTCCAGTCAGTGCTTTGGTTGGTTGATGAAAATACAACACACCGCTGGATATCGCATCCCATAATGGAGCTCGTTGTTTATAAAAGTAAGTGTTTTGATTTTTCTATTTTGATTTAGAAAAAAGGTTTATATTTAATCATTTATTAGTTAGTAAACCAAACAATACTTATAATTGATAACACTAAGCAGAAAGTGTTGCATAACATTACCTTTCCTTCCTCTGCAAGCCATCAGAAAAATGACATTTATTAAGGTGGTTAAAATCAAAATGGGTTTTGTGTCACATGATTAAATTAGTCAAATGGCGCCACCTTGTGTCTGTGAATGGTTGCAGTTCTCGTTTGTGAGCAGTGAGTGAGTAGCCTACAGTATAATTTATAAAAACAGCATGATAATTTAAATATTTTTTTTTTTAATCTCAGGTGTTGTACGGTTGCTGTTGACTGTCATCACTTTAAGCTGTTGTAAGTGTAAGCCAGCAGTGTTTCAATATGTTTTTTTAATGCAATTGTTTACATTAATTTCATCTTACAATAGTTACTGTTAAAACGTGACAAATTTAGTAATTTATGCTTTTGCAGTTGTCTATGACAGGATGCTACTAAACATCAGTTAATCTTATTTACAAAACAGATCTAATATGCTGGAATAAAATATTTACTAAAAAATACAGTTTAAAGCTGTTTTTCTACCTGAAAAAGAGAGTCAGTACTGAGAAACTGTTAATTCAGTGTGCTGATTATGTAAGAAAGAAGTTGACCCGGTTTGGCATTTGCTCTTTCTGATCACATCTTCCTCATCCTCAGGTTTAATATCCCCCACAGCAGCAGCAGCAGTGAGTCCAGTCTATGAGTGTGTGCTTTATAATGACCTGTACATCTGCACTGGCGCTCAGTACCGCATGTTCTGCAACACAAGTCTACATAATTTCTATTATGATATAAATTCACATCAGTGTAGAAGCAGTATCTGTAGCTGTACTGGGAATAAAAATACCTGTTCATGCTCCACTAGTGCTCCATCCTCCTGCTACTGTACAGATTACAGCAATAAAACTATCCCTCCTGGAGTCAGTCCAGTGTACGACTGCATGCTTTATAATGACACATATATCTGCACTGGAGCTCAGTACCGCATGTTCTGCAACACAAGCATGCACAGTTTCAACTACTGGAGATATACAAACCAAAACCAGTACCAGAGCCGGTGCTGGGGTAATAACTGTAATTGCAATGGTAATAAGAACATTTGTACCTGCTCCAGTAGCACTTGGTCCTCCTGTTTCTGTAAGACTTACGGCAATATCACTGCTGTCACTACAGCACGCAGTCCAGTCTATGAGTGTGTGCTTTATAAAGACACCTACATCTGCACTGGAGCTCAGTACCGCATGTTCTGCAACACAAGTCTACATGATTTCTATTATGATATAAATTCACATCAGTGTACAAGCAGTATCTGTAGCTGTACTGGGAATAAAAATACCTGTTCATGCTCCACTAGTGCTCCATCCTCCTGCTACTGCACAGATTTCAGCAATAACATCATCCCTGCAGGAGTCAGTCCAGTCTATGACTGTGTGCTTTATAATGACACATACGTCTGCACTGGTGCTCAGTACCGCATGTTCTGCAACACAAGCATGCACAGTTTCAGCTACTGGAGAATTACAAACCAAAACCAATATCAGAGCCAGTGCTGGGGTAATGACTGTAATTGCTATGGTTATAAAGACACCTGTAGATGCTACAGCAGGGCTCTGTCCTCCTGCTTCTGTGAGTCTTATGGAAAAAGCATCACTCTCACTACTGCAGTCAGTCCAGTCTATGAGTGTGTGCTTTATAATGATCTCTACATCTGCACTGGAGCTCAGTACCGCATGTTCTGCAACACAAGTCTAAATAATTTCTATTATAATATAAATAAGCATCAGTGTACAAGCGGTATCTATGGCTGTACTGGGAATAAAAATACCTGTTCATGCTCCACTAGTGCTTCATCCTCCTGCTACTGCACAGATTACAGAAATAAAACTATTCCTGCTAGACTCAGTCCAGTCTATGAGTGTGTGCTTTATAATGACACATACATCTGCACTGGTGCTCAGTACCGCATGTTCTGCAACACAAGCATGCACAGTTTCGAATACTGGAGAAATACAAACCAAAACCAGTACCAGAGCTGGTGCCGGGGTAATTACTGTAATTGCAATGGTAATAAAGACACCTGTACCTGCTCCAGTAGCTCTTGGTCCTCCTGCTACTGTGAGTCTTACATCTACACCACAACCACAACCACACCCAGTCCAACTACTCCAGGTGAGATATTCCTAGAATGAAACATGATATTCAGTTTATTATACAGTATATGTGTTGTAATGACGTGCCATTTCATTTCAGCTCTGACTATCACTCTGCCTGATCAATGCACGGTACACAATCAACACTAAACACTTATTCAGTGCACTTTCAGAGTCTTTCAGGTGTATTGATAAAGCTCACCTGTGATTTCAGAGTCAGGGAGGATGCCTTGAGAATCTACTTCAGCAGCTGGAGAACGTTACACAACTTCCATTATCTGTACGTTTATAGGAGGGAAAAGTGTGTGTGTGTGTGTGTGTGTGTGTGTGTGTGTGTGTGTGTGTAGCATTGCTGTTATGACTGAATTATTTGCACCCATTTATAAGTGTTTTTGTATCATAAATTAGGTTGTGTCTACAGTTTTGGACATGGCTCTGAACACATCAGCTGTGGTTTTGCCGTCAACTGATTCAAAAGAATTAGTGGCAAATGGGAATCGTGTATTACAAGCAAGCGAGAAGCTCCTATCTGCACTGGTGAAACCAACAGAGACAAGCGACAATGTCAGTTTTACTCTCGACACTGTTGGTAAGTGATGGTGCAGATTGAGAATCAGGCAATACATCGTTTCACATACAGTTCATAGAGTCAGACTTTACCTGAAGAGTTATTTCTTCTGGATGAAGTGAAGAATCTTCATGCATTACTCTCTGAGCTAATAATAAAGATACGAGAAAAGGTTAACTCACATTATTTTCTTTAGAGGTAAAAGTTTTCTCGATTGGACCAAAATTCGCTTCAGAACAGTTCCCTCAGCTGGACACAAAAACTGCTTCTATGGACATTGATCTGATCGGGATTGCCAAGAGTAACGAGGAAAAAGGTATGTCAACAGTATTTGCATGCCTGAATGGTGAGCAGTCATACACACACTGATATTAACTTTAATTTCCTATATTGTGCATGAAAGCCCCACACAGACGTCTGTAAAGGTGAACTGGGATGCCGCAGCTGTGGATACTTTCTGGATGTGCTGTGCATTTGACCCTGTTTCTGTCCCACAGGATCTGCTGCTGTGGCTTTCATGAGCTACACCACAATGGAGAATCTACTAAAGGCCGACTTCTTCAACACACAAAATAACACAAATAAAACCATGATGTCCACTGTGATCTCAGCTACTCTTCCCAAAACCAGCAACACTACACTCACCAAACCAGTCAACTTCACCTTCAGACACATCAGAGTGAGTTCATTTAGAGCGATTCTGTTGAAAGGCATGGCTGATGCTCATGTGATGATTGTGGGAATTAGTTGTTTAGGACTATCTGAGGACCAGCACATAGGTCAAACCAGCATGCATGCTTTAAAACATACCTAACCAGCAGATCCTAGTTTTATTTACAGGCTCATTGGGAATACAAGGCCAATTTGTTAGAAAACCACATAGGTTTGTCTGCAGTTTGTGGGTACGGTGTTGTATTACACCATTGACAACTTCTGTCCCTTTTAGCGCTTATACTGACATTAACAGGAACATACTGGATAGTAGAGTAGAAGGGTTGGTTTCACATGGTTTCCCCCACAGCACATGGTAAACAGCACAAAAATGACCTAGAAGCATCTGTGATCTGTAATCATCAGAGTTCGCCTCACCCGCTGATAACCATAAGGACAGCTTTTCTAGCATGGTCAGTTTGCTTGGTAGCTCACCTTGTACAGTGTTGTACTTGGGATGCAGAGTGGTCTGGGTTTGTGAAATCCGTTTACACTAATGCGTTTTAGTTTGAAAATGCATAAGTTTTGCTACGGTTACGCCATCCGTCCACACTACGACGGAGTTTTCGAGTGCCGAAAACGGATCGTTTTGGAAACACTGGACAGGCCATTGTGAAACGCTGCTGCTCCGTCTCAGTGTGGATGGAGGAAAACGGAGACATCTGAAAACGGAGGCGGGGCTGCTGAGATTCGTTACCTGATTGGGGCTTTTGTGTCATTGCGTATCCACCCCTTATTCACCAAGCCCTGTCACATGACTATAACATATGGCTTTAATGCTATTGGAAGACAGTAGACCAGCCGTCACTGTAAACAACAACATGGACACAGAAATGGGAGCTGTGGAGAGGTAAGCATGATCGAATACCCAATAAAGGGGGAGAGCATGCTCAGAGCCCGGCGGCTAATCAGCAGGCCAATCCGAAATAATAAGCAACACCTGTTTATTCTAGTGATTGGACCGGAGAGACACCCGTCTTAAGGAGAACGGGAGGAACAGTCGGGAGAGAGAGCTGAGCGACGGCCACATAGTGGGAGCTGTCCTTTACAGTTGTGACTTAAAATAAAAAATCTGTTACTTACCTCAACGCCGACCCTGTCTTCTTCTTCCCACACAAAGAACCTTTGTTACAGGAGCGTTGTTTGCACTATTGTCTGTTTTAGACGCCATTGTGCAGTTATTCATTTGTTATGTTTAGTAACAACTCGACCTCGTCGTCTGTCCACAAAAAGACCTCTCTTGCTTTCTTTGTCATCGCGTTCATTGTTCAACCAGCGTTTGTTGACTAACAATAACCAAATGCCGAGCGAGACACATGCTTTCTGTTTATACTAGAACGCGCATGCCCAGAGTGTGCGAATGGTCACATGATATACGTATTTGGTGGCGTAGTGTGGATAGAGAAATGTTCAGAAACGCCAGGTGAAACACTAGTGTGGATGCGGATCGTTTTTTTTTATCTAAAACGCCGTTTTAAAACTAAAACACACTAGTGTAAACGGGGCCTTGGTAAATGGCATGACAACTATCATTGTTAAACCAATTAGCTGAATTACCAATTAGCCCATTTTGTCTTCCGCTATCTTCGTCATTTCCCCCTTTACCAGGGGAAGCTTTCGATACCTACCTAATGTCGAACCTCCTTACGTGCTATTTGACCAGGCGGAAGCTCTGGGCTCAATTATCCCAAAGCTCAGGGTTCTCTCCAGGGACAGAATGTCAAATCTGCTAATAGCATCAAGCAATAGCTAAGTGTGAATTTTGAAATCAGTATTGGTTAGGTTAAGGGAAAGGTGTGGTTCATGCATAGATTCACTTCAAGCTGAGCGGATTCTTACAAACAAATACGAAAAATACATGTACAGAGAACGCATGAGAAAATGTGGCCCAGTACCATTTATGAGATTTGATTAGCCTCTAGTGCAGGAGTGGCCAACCCTGTTCCTGGAGAGCCAACTTCCTGCAGATTTCAGTTGCAACCCATATCAAACACACCTGAACCAATTAATGAGGACCTGAACACCATGTGATAATTACAGGCAGGTGTGTTTGATATGGGTTGCAACTGAAATCTGCAAGAAGTTGGCTCTCCAGGAACAGGGTTGGCCACCCCTGCTCTAGTGGATTTGTGAACATGAGCTGCAAGCAAATGTTGCCGGATCAATGTATTTTACTGTTTGCGAAAAACATATCCAATAAGCCTGGGTTGAAAAAAACATGATGGAAATAAATAAGAATACGGGTATTTTGTGAAGAGAAGTTATCTTAAGATGCTTTTTTTGAATGTTCTTCTTCTTGCAGGAGTTTGAGCCCAGCGGTTCTCTGTCCTGTGTGTACTGGAATATCAGCGAGTGGATTGTAGATGGTTGTTCTGTGTTAAACAGCAACAGCAGCCACACTGTGTGTTCCTGTGTTCATCTGTCCACATTCGCTCTCATCATGCAGACCAGCAGCAGTCCACCACCGGTACCAGAACATTTCTAGAGAGCATTGAAGAGCAGCACAGATCTGGCACTCATGTTCTCTGCATGTTTTCTCAGAGCGATCTGCTGGAGCTGCTGGATCTGGTGTGTGTGATCGTGGGTCTGGTGTTCTTCAGTTTGGCTCTGTTGTCCTTTGCTCTTTGTCAGTGGAGTCCTGGGCTCGTCCTGATTTTGCCAAGTGCTTGTTGTCCTGAGACCAACATAATTTATGATGACCCAGGGACAATATCTCTATCAGCCAATCAAACGTTATTACGTCATCATTATGAGCCTCCTGCAGAGTCCGCCAAAAACGCAAGGACAAGTGAAGAGGTGAGATCACCGGTTTTCTTCTATAAGTTTACAGAAGCAGTAATAAATGTAAAATTCATATGTGTTTATGGATTTGACCTTTTTTCCAGCGAAGTAAACGAGCAACGTTTAACTGTTGTTTGCATTAGGTTAGCCTAATTAGCCGTCCCTACCTAACGTTAGATTAGCGTGCTGCTCTTCCGCTACTGTGATTTACTTTCTGGTATTAATTAAAACAAGCTAACAATATTGTTTTGAATATTTAAATCTAGCAAATGTTATTAAACGCGACTAAACTTGCCCTCTTGCTAATTTAGCGACCTTTTTTTCTAATAAATCGGTTTTTAGCATGTATTATGTCAATTTCATTTAAAGACACGCCAGAAATGTGGACCAAAACAGCACTAGTTTAAACACAAGACAGTAACGTTAGGTTTTTTGAGGTGTTAACTACTGTGAATCGCTGCAAAAATTCAACTAACGTTAGTGATTTAATTTAATTATTTATTCTGTTAATGTTGGCATCATCACATCATCACATGATTTTTTAATATTATTAATATGTTAACCTCAGGTCATCATCACTGATTTATTAATATGTTAACCTCAGGTCATCATCACTATTTTATTAATATATTTAATATGTTACCCTCAGGTCATCATCACTTATTTATTAATATGTTAACCTCAGATTATTATCACTGATTTATTAATAATAATAATAATATTATGTTAACCTCAGGTCATCATCACTGATTTATTAATATTAATATATCTTAACCTCAGGTCATCATCACTGATTTATTAATATTATTAATATCTTAACCTCAGGTCATCATCCCTGATTTATTTATATTATTAATATATTAACCTCGGGTCATCATCACTGATTTATTAATATTAATAATATCTTAACCTCATGTCATCATCACTGATTTTTTAATATTATGCTAAACTCAGGTCATCATCACTGATTGATTAATATGTTAACTCAGGTTATCATCACTGATTTATTAATATTAAGTAGTTAACCTCAGGTCATCATCACTGATTTATTAATATTATTAATACATCATCATCACTGATTTATTAATATTATTATTAATATGTTAACCTCAGGTCATCATCACTGATTTATTAATATTATTAATATGTTAACCTCAGGTCATCATCACTGATTTATTAATATGTTAACCTCAGGTTATCATCACTGATTTATTAATATTATTAATATGTTAACCTCAGGTCATCATCACTAATTTATTAATATATTTAATATGTTAACCTCAGGTCATCATCACTGATTTATTAATATGTTAACCTCAGGTCATCATCACGGATTTATTAATATTATTAATTTGTTAACCTCAGGTCATCATCACTGATTTATTAATATTATTAATATGTTAACCTCAGGTCATCATCTCTGATTTATTAATATTATTAATATATTAACCTCGGGTCATCATCACTGATTTATTAATATTAATAATATCTTAACCTCATGTCATCATCACTTTTTTTTTAATATTATGCTAAACTCAGGTCATCATCACTGATTTATTAATATTAATATGTTAACCTCAAGTCATCATCGCTGATTTATTAATATTATTAACATGTTAACCTCAGGTCATCATTACTAATTTATTAATATTATTAATACATCATCATCATTGATTTATTAATATTATTAATATCTTAACCTCAGGTAATCATCACTAATTTATTAATATTAATATTATCTTAACCTCAGGTCATCATCACTGATTTATTAATATTATTAATATCTTAACCTCAGGTCATCATCACTGATTTATTAATATTAATAATATCTTAACCTCAGGTCATCATCACTGATTTATTAATATTATTAATACATCATCATCATTGATTTATTAATATTATTAATATCTTAACCTCAGGTCATCATCACTGATTTATTAATATGTTAACTCAGGTTTTATTAATATTCTGATTTATTAATATTAATAATACATCATCATCACTGATTTATTAATATTATTAATATCTTAACCTCAGGTAATCATCACTAATTTATTAATATTAATAATATCTTAACCTCAGGTCATCATCACTGATTTATTAATATTATTAATATGTTATCCTCAGGTCATCATCACTGATTTATTAATATTATTAATATCTTAACCTCAGGTCATCATCACTGATTTATTAATATTAATAATATCTTAACCTCAGGTCATCATCACTGATTTGTAATATTATTAGTACGTTAACCTCAGGTCATCATCTTGGATTTATTAATATCATCACTGATTTTATATATATATATATATATATATATATATATATATATATATATATATATATATATATATATATATATATATATATATATATATATATACACACATACACACACACATATACATACATATATATATATTTTTTTTTTTTTTCTTTTTTTTTTACGTAAAAACAATCAATAAATATTTTGTTCAGACTTCCTTAACTTTTTAAAACCTAATGAACTCTTTAAGCCTGTTTAAAGCTAAAATTTTATACACTCAATTTTAAGGATTGAGCTTCTAGATTTTAGTTTTGTGTAAAACCATTTCAGATTTACTATGCCCAGCAGCCCAAACTCTCTTTTGGCATGAAAAAGTCGCAGTTTTTGGAGATGTTATAGTGTTTTATTAAACATGATGAGTTTTATTGTAATATTAACATAGTACAAACCTTTCAGCCTGTTGTCTAGTCCCTTTATCAAGAAGTCAATTTATCAACTAGAAAATGAAAATATAGCATCTTTAGTAATTTTGTATAACAGGCAACTCGTGATTGCAAGTAACATTATTGTTTGTTTGTTTTTCAGGAGGAGCATTGAACAAGATAAATGTGCAAAACCTGGGCCCTGAATCATGCTTTGATTTGGCAACTCATTTCTTGGGACCTCTCGCAGTTGATGTTTTCTTTTCCTTTCTAGAGGACTGCCTGAAATAAGCTTAGAACACAACTAAGGTGGTAAACAAAAACAAAACTCAGATTACGTTTTTACAATTAGAATTTTATTTCATTTTAGACAGTTGTTCTATTGTAAATGTTATGTTCTAAACTGATATCAGATATACTGTACAAAATAAAAATAAAAAAAAACTTTTGTTTTCTTTGCGTTTTCTTCTTAGTTCTTCGTACATGGGGTCAGTGCTTCGTACATGGATTACTCAGTTAGCTGGATTTGGATAATGACGATTTGACACCATCCAGGATCGTTTCGTTCTTCAAAACTGATCCGAGAGTCGTTGTCATAGCAACAGTTCTGGTAGCTCAAACCTGGTCGGGAGCATGTTCAATTCATATAAACAGGATTAGATTGGGTCAGTTCAAGCAAAGATAATACAGAAAGAATGTACCAGATTCTGACATTTTCTTACAGTAGTGGTTATATACACTTGGGAAAATAGTAAATATTTTTTAACTATATATATATATATATATACACACACACACATACATACATACACACACACACACACATATACATACACACACAACAGTTCTGTCTGGATTTAAAATTGGCTGATAGCCGTGATTTATTTAAATAATATAAGCATCCGTACTACTTTTTTACCCTTTGTGTAAAACTCCGCACACATACAGCAGACACTACAGTTTGATTGCAACTATGCAGTTTTTTTGCAAGAATAGTGCTTATTTTAAAATATTTACAATTTCTGAGAGACAGCTCGTCGGCGACAGTTGATATTTTCTATCCACAAGATGGCGACAGCACCGCATAATAAGTCCTTACGGCTGTTTCACACTGCAAGCGAAAGCAGTGCGTGAGCAACACGTATGTCGAGCAGTAGCAGCACGCAGGTGTTTGCCTTTCACACCAGCTGTGTCTGCAGCGCACAGCTCTTCGCCAGCTGCTGCAGAGATCAACATATCGCTGTCTATTCTATCTAGTTACCCATGTCTCTCTATATACAAATACACTTTTCAAACTTTTTATCTGCAACAAGACCAACGGCAACCTCCTCCTATGCTGTTTCCTTAACCTGCAAATCTTTATTTTACAAATTTTATAGATCAAACAGTACTGTATGCTTCTCAAACTCTATGAGGAGTACGTCAGAAGACAATCGCCAGTGATATCATGTCATTTGGTTTTTGATTGACAGGATGTTGTAAGCCTACAGTTATAATATCTATACAGTATAGTTATAATTATATTTTTACATGATCCACTTCAGTATGTGTCCAGCGGCAGAGTAACAGCACGTTAATTCATGCTCGTGCAAAGGATGAGATGTATAAAAGTGATAAATGCATGCCCTTCTTTTACTTATTTTTGTGTTCACATCATCCAGCATGCGTGTCGAACTACACTACCCACAATACACTTTGCTATGGACTACAATTCCCGTAAATCACTTCCCCTCGCCAACAAAACTGATACTAAAATTGTTTAACTATTGGTTTTGTAGTTTGGGCCGAAATAAAGGTTTGTTGCAGTTTTTAATGGTTTAAGTTCATTTGATTGACTATATATAAATCAGTTTTGCATTTATTGGGTAAAATTGTTACTTTTTACTGTCATTCAATGTATTTAGGTCATTATCAATGCACTGTCACTTTAATTGAGCGTGAGCAGTGTGTCAAAAATAGACCCAGCTTTTAAGGTGTGGCAACCTTTTATTGATTTTGTGGAAAATCTCAAATAATTTGATTTTTCTATACATATGGTCTGTATGGTTATATGTTAGCTGAATAAATGCTTTTTCCTTTTTTTTTTAATTTTTTAATTTTTTATTTTTTTTTATGTTTTTATTAATTTTTCTTGTGTGTTTTTTTATTTATTTATTTATTTATTTATTGTTATTATGGTTATAATAATTATTATTTCTTTGTATTTGTATTTAAACCTACATGTACAATTGTATATTTGCTAATTTTTGGCTAATGTGAGCGCTATCCCGCTGTTGGATTGGTATGGGTTTGGGGTTTGTATTGTTGTTCTTTCATATTTGAAAAACTGAAACTCAATAAAAAAATATTGAAACAAAAATAGACCCAGCGCCGAAACTATCGCTGCACTGCTGCTTCAGCGACGCTCACACCTCGCTCTGACGCGCTGCTGCTGCGTGCAGTATGAAAGCTTTAATCTGTTAACATGGACGTCAATAAAACATGCGCTGCTCACGCGCCGCTGACGCTTGCGGTGTGAAACAGGCGTTACGCTTAAAAGATATAACAGTCTGATTTCTAACTATAGCAGATCAAATATTAAACTGGTAAGCACACCTGCCAACACTTCCGTTTTTCATGGGGGTATCACGTATTTCAGACCAGTCTCACTGTTTGTGTCAGAGTCTCTGTTTAAAGCATCTTCCAAAGTTAGACCACAGATGACCAATTGTCTCCAAGTTGTTCCTGAAGTACTTGCAGACATATTTGAAGTTCCTAAACTGGCAGTGAAACATCTCAGCCTTTTCCTTAAAATCTTGTGCCTGTAAAAATTGATAAGGAAAATCATGTTTCATGTTGTTAGCATAAAAACTGCTGTAGATTTTTAGGTCATTAAATAATCCTTCACACAGATATATACCCCAGTGTGTGCGGTAAATCTACTGAGAATCTTTATTGTTCTTATACTGTCTAAATCACTGTAGGTCTATGACTGGATAAACCAACATAACATAATACTATTTGCAGTAACTAAAACAGACCCACCAAACAATCCATGTTTATAACAAAAAAGAAAAGTTGCAAAGTTATCATAAATTATAAAAAGGCATCATAGTTTCACATTTATTCAAATTATTATAAATTTAATCAATTCCTTTTGGACTATGTAAGATCTATGATCTGAAATGTAATTCAGAACAGAATTAAAATATATCTTTATTTAAAACAAAAACATTTAGCTCATGCTGTGAAATGTACTTTAAACTGACCTAAAAAGGTATCAATTATTAATTAAGGTTGTTAATACAAATGGAATGCTTACAAATGTGTGTAAAATATGTAAAGTTAATCTATGAAACTCTGAACACCTAGCCTAGTTTATATCTGAACACAGTTGATAAGCAGCATAAATTCATTTTTGAAGGAGAGTAATTGTGTGTGAGTGAGAAGAGGCCAGATGCAAGTGTTATCTGAAAATTTCTCTTAAAATTAGAATTTTTTTTTTCTACAGCTCCTGTGTGTAGGTTCTGTAATTGAACTTTTGTGTTAAGGTGTGTTTTTTTCATTGCCTTTAAAGTTAAATGACAGCATAAACAATAAAGGCTGGAAAATATGCAAATTTTCAGCGTACGACAGTAGAATGTAGTTTGGGTAACTTTATTGACGTTGCTGGCAATCGTTCTTCTCAATATCATTCTTTTTGGTAAAAATAAAGAGGGGATAAGGATGTACATATTCATATTTACTTTAACATGTTTAATACAGCCAACACTAAAATTTTACTATTACACATTTATCCAAATCTTAATATGTATACGAGGAAAATCTATTCATGAGACCATTTGAATCGAATATTAGCAAAACTATCATATTTACACAAACATGTGTAAGCCATAAAAAGGTGTTTGTACAACAAAGTACAGGGGGTATAAAACTGAGTATAATCAAATGACCCTTGAATATTTACAAAAATAGAGCGCTTGCAGACATATTTTTCAATGTTTAAATCAGCCCCGGAAATAATCTGCATGTGTTACTCTTGACCGCACACTGAGAGAAATTGAAAGTAACCCTGTCACTTAAAATGTAACTTTAAATGTCCAGTAGGTGGGGAGTCAAAACCAGAAGTATGTGTAGAGCAACAATGATAGCGATTCAAAAATATATGTTTTGATGGGCCGAATATCATTATATTTTTGATGTCAGTTGTGGGCCGGATGGAGGAGGAGGCAGGGCCGCAAATGGTTTGAGGGTCAGCAGTTTGAGACCTGACTTAGAGACTTTTGCATCTGAACTCTTCATACTGTATGTGGGTTACCATTTTACATTAGCTGTCATTAACATTATTTTTTTACATATTAAAAATGCATGTTACAAGCTTGTTACCAAAGTAGAATGACACATTAGAACATACAATTGTACTATAAGGGTGCTTTCACATCTGTGAATCGATTCAGTTGTTCCGAAAAAGAGATTACAATTGTTACATTGTTGCTCTTTGCTCTTGGAGCGGTTCACTTTCACACTGCAAAGTTTCTAATCGGACCAAAAGAGCTAAAACAAGTCACGTGCGAGTAAACTCTCCTCACATTGGTCAGAGTGTCAGGGTTTATTTTGCAGCGTCCCGCTCAGCTATCAGGGGGAGGTGGTGGTTTGGTGGTGATTGACAAGGCACGCACGTTCGACGTGTCTGAGGAGAGATGCGGTGGGGAGGGGTGAGAAGGGTGCGCGACGATGCCTATTTGAGGACCGGGAGGGTGACGCGAGATTACCGGGAGGTCATCACTCGTTTTCGGGCATCCAGAGACCCGTGAAACTTCCCACCCTACTCATAATTCTCTCTTCATATAGCCGTATGCCTATTACATATCCATAAAACACTGTGATATAACCGCGCTCGGATCGGATCGCTTTCTTACTGCAATCGAACCGCTCCAGGGTTCGTTTCAATCGAGCCGAGACTACCTCACTCAGGCGGTCTCGGAGCGATTACTTTGGCGTGGAATAGAGCGCAATTGCCTTTTTCACATATGCCAAACGAACCGCGCTAACTGGCCAAACGAGACAGGTTCTGAAACAAAAGTGTAGGTGTGAAAGCACTATAAAACAAATAGCAACACACCTTTGAACAGCATTTTCATCTCTGACATAAACTGTATGATGTGCGCTCTTGAATCTGCCTTTTCAGGTCCACTCACACCAGATTCAGATATTGACAGCCAACAAGTTACTGCCTGTGTGTAATAAATGGTGGAAAAACGTAACAATATATTTAATATGGTCAGAACTTCCATGACACATTCAAAATTAGGATCAAGCATTATAAGCTTCAAGTTAAGGGGTACTCAAATCAAAGTAAAAACAATTTATGTTATTGCTTATTGCTACTTTTTTTTCTTTGCTTAAGTGCATCGATGACTGACATAAACGCACAATAATACCCAGATAATGTCAATTAATATTACAGTATGTTGTCTGACATGTTGCAATGTGAAATAAGCTTAAGCTCAATCCACTGATTCATTAGCAACTGAAGATGAAAAAATGTGAATGGTAATACTGTTAGAGATTTACATAAAAAAATATATTAATATGACAGTTGATAAAAATAGAATATGAATCTATAAAATGAGGACAAACAAAAGCAGTATCTTAACTTAGTACTTACTTGCGTTACATGGTACCAACAAAGGAGAATGTCTGATTCGTTGAACACCTTACGGATGGCATTGATTTCAGCCTGGTCTTTATCAACCATAAAACACCTAAAAAATAAATACTTTAAACTTTAAGATAGATAAAACAAATACAAAATATTACAAATGTTTGCTCTCCAAAGAATGCATTTTGTTGTTTACTTTTATTTACCTTCTCTAGAAAAAAAACAATTTATGCATGAAATCAACATCTAGCAAATACCAATTCTGACCCGAATTTGCTAATATAAAGTAAAAACCCACAATATTAACAATGATGACCTGAGGTTAACGTATTATTAATAAATCAGTGATAATGACCTGTATATTAATAAATCAATTATGATGACCTGAGTTTATTGTATTAATGATATTAATAAATCAGCGATGATAACCTGAGGTTAACGTATTATTAAAATGAACAAATCAGTAATGATGACCTGAGGTTAACGTATTAATAATATAAATAAATCAGTGATGATGACTTGAGGTTAACATATTAATTAATAAATCAGTGATTAAGACCTGTGGTTAACTTATTAATAATATTAATAAATCAGTGATGATGACCTGAGGTTAAAATATCAATAATATTAATAAATCAGTAATGACCTGAGGTTAACATGTTAATTAAATTATTAAATCAGTGATGACCTGAGGTTAACATGTTAAAAATATGAATAAATCAGTGATGACCTGAGGTCAACATGTTAATAATATTAATAAATCAGGGATGATGACCTGTGGTTAACATATTAATAATATTAATAAATCATTGATGATGACCTGAGGTTAACATATTAATAATATTAATAAATCAATGATGACCTAAGGTTAACATATTAATATTAATTAATCAATCAGTGCTGATGACCTGAGGTTAATGTATTAATAATATTAAGTCAGTGATGATGACCTGAGGTTAACATATTAATAATATTAATAAATCGACAACCTGAGGTTAACGTATTAATAATAATAATAAATCCGTGATGATGACCTGAGGTTAACAAATTATAATTAATAAATCAGTGATGATGACCTGAGGTTAACATATTAATAATATAAATAAATCAGTGCTCATGACCTGTGGTTAACATATTAATAATATTAATAAATCAGTGATAATGACCTGAGGTTAAAATATTAATAATATTAATAAATCAATGATGACCTGAGGTTAACATATTAGTATTAATTAATCAGTCAGTGATGATGACCTGAGGTTAATCTATTAATAATATTAATAAATCAGTGATGATGACCTGAGGTTAACATATTAATAATATTAATAAATCAGTGATTAAGACCAGTGGTTAACGTATTAATAATATTAATAAATCAGTGATGATGACCTGAGGTTTAAATATTAATAATATTAATAAATCCGTGATGATGACCTGAGGTTAACAATTTATAAATAATAAATCAGTGATGATGACCTGAGGTTAACGTCTTAATAATATTAATAAATCAGTTAAGGCCATGAGGTTAACATGTTAATTATATTAATAAATCAGTGATGACATGAGGTTAACATGCTAATAATATTAATAAATCAGTGATGACCTGAGGTCAACATATTAATAATATACATAAATCAGTGATGATGACCTGTGGTTAACATATAAATAATATGAATAAATCGACGACCTGAGGTTAACATATTAATAATATTAATAAATCAATGATGACCTGAGGTTAACGTATTAATAATATTAATAAATCAGCGATGATAACCTCAGGTTAATGTATTAATAATATTAATAAATCAGTGATGATGACATGACGTTAAGGTATCAATAATATTAATAAATCAGTGATTATGACCTGAGGTTAAAGTGTTAATAATATTAATAAATCAGCTATGATGACCTGAGGTTAACATATTAATAAATCTGTGATTATAACCTGAGGTTAACATATTAATGATATTAGTAAATCAGTGATGATGACCTGGGGTTATTGTAATAATGATATTAATAAATCAGCGATGATAACCTGGGGTTAATAAATTACTAATAATAATAAATCAGTGATGATGACCTGAGGTTAACATATTAGTATTAATTAATCAGTCAGTGATGATGACCTGAGATTAACATATTAATATTATTAATAAATTGACGACCTTAGGTTAACGTATTAATAATATAAAAAATCAGTGATTAAGACCTCTGGTTAACGTATTAATAATATTAATAAATCAGTGATGATGACCTGAGGTTAACATATTAATAATATTAATAAATCCGTGATGATGACCTGAGGTTAACAATTTATAAATAATAAATCAGTGACGATGACCTGAGGTTAACACATTAAAAATATTAATAAATCAGTGATGATGACCTGAGGTTAACGTCTTAATAATATTAATAAATCAGTGATGATGACCTGAGGTTAACATATTAATAATATTAATAAATCCGTGATGATGACCTGAGGTTAACAATTTATAAATAATAAATCAGTGACGATGACCTGAGGTTAACACATTAATAATATTAATAAATCAGTGATGATGACCTGAGGTTAACGTCTTAATAATATTAATAAATCAGTTAAGGTCATGAGGTTAACATGTTAATTATATTAATAAATCAGTGATGACATGAGGCTAACATGCTAATAATATTAATAAATCAGTGATGACCTGAGGTCAACATATTAATAATATACATAAATCAGTGATGATGACCTGTGGTTAACATATAAATAATATGAATAAATCGACGACTTGAGGTTAACATATTAATAATATTAATAAATCAATGATGACCTGAGGTTAACGTATTATTAATATTAATAAATCAGTGATGATGACTTGAGATTAACGTCTTAATAATATTAAAAAATCAGTAATGATGACCTGAGGTTAACATATTTAACAGAATAAATAATTAAATTAAATCACTAACGTTAGTTGAATTTTTGCAGCGATTCACAGTAGTTAACACCTCAAAAAACCTAACGTTACTGTCTTGTGTTTAAACTAGTGCTGTTTTGGTCCACATTTCTGGCGTGTCTTTAAATGAAATTGACATAATAAATGCTAAAAACCGAATTATTAGAAAAAAAAGGTCGCTAAATTAGCAAGAGGGCAAGTTTAGTCGCGTTTAATAACGTTTGCTAGATTTAAATATTCAAAGCAATATTGTTAGCTTGTTTTAATTAATACCAGAAAGTAAATCACAGTAGCGGAAGAGCAGCACGTTAATCTAACGTTAGGTAGGGACGGCTAATTAGGCTAACTTAATGCAAACAAAAGTTAAACGTTGCTCGTTTACTTCGCTGGAAAAAAGGTCAAATCCATAAACACATATGAATTTTACAATCATTACTGCTTCTGTAAACTTATAGAAGAAAACCGGTGATCTCACCTCTTCACTTGTCCTCTTCACCTGTCCTCTTCACTGGTGAAAATGGCAGTTGCCTGTGCATGGGTGTGTGTGTGTGTGTGTGTGTGTGTGTGTGTTTTCTTTTTTGAGTTTGCGTTTTTGGCGGACTCTGCAGGACGCTCATAATGATGACGTAATAACGTTTGATTGGCTGATAGAGATGATGTCCCTGGGTCATCATAAATTATGTTGGTCTCAGGACAACAAGCACTTGGCAAAATCAGGACGAGCATATTCCATTCATGTTTAAAACACAGAATAAACAAACAAGGTCACGCATCAGTGCCAATGCTACTTTGTTTTTGTTTTTTTTCTGACCTGTGAAGGAAACTTTTCCTATCATCTGTTTTTGTTTGTTTCTTTGGATAAAGAGAAATGCTGACAATGGCCTCCTCTCTTCATAAAAGTGAGTGTTTTTCTTGCCAAGTTTAGTAAAAGTTACTTCACCAATTCACCCAACAAACCCCAGCCTTCAACACAGGCTTGTTTGAAACTGGCTATCGTCAGATGACTTTTAATAACACCTTTTAGTGAATTTGATGTGCTTTTCAGGTTTTATAAGAACACTGGCTCTCGTCTCTGTTATTCTGCGTAAGTATACACGATGGTGGGGGATTGCACACTGGTCTACTTATCTAATCAAATATGCAAAGTCTTTAAATGTCAATAATGTCAGAAAGACTAATATCAAAATGCAGCCTTTCATAAGTTGAGAGTTCATATTCATATATGTTATATCATATGACCTTTATATGGCTCAGTGTTTGTGTGTGCGATTTTGTAATTTGATTTATATGCATCTTTTTTCAGCTGGCACTAACATGAGCAACACCAGTACAACAGCCATACCAAACATGAGCTTAGCTGGTACGGTAGTCTGATTATTCTTGTGTGATTGTGTTTGACTGAATGTCAAATGTGGCGCTGCAGACTGGATTTGAACAGAAACCTCACTGGTCTGTAAACTCAGTCCTGGAGGGCTGGTGTCCTGGAGAGTTTAGCTCCAACCCAAATCAAACACACCTGAACTGGCTACTCAAGCTAGATACTAGATAAACTGAAAACCACCTGGCAGGTGTGTTGAAGCAGGTTGGAGCTAAACTCAGCAGGACACCGGCCCTCCAGGACCGAGTTTGGACACCCCTGGAGTAGTTCATAACTATCAGTTATTTTAATGAACAGCTTGTTAATTCAACATCTGAGGGTGTACTCGCACTAGGCACGGTTGTCTTGAACTGTGCCTGAGAGCGATTGTCCACTCTTCCATCTCCCCCTAGGCCCACGCTCGCACTGTATTTTACCTTCCGAGCCCAAGCACGCTTATGTCATTGATGATGCCACTGTACAGTTAAAAGACTGTTCATAGGAGAAATGCTCTTGCTCAGTACAGTGGAGATTGCTTTAGTCATATCGTTGGGTATTATTTTGAGTCGTTTAGGATGAGATGACACAGTCAACTCTTTCGCTGAACAGATCCACCACTTTTGACGCTCGAAAAAAATTCATGAAAGTAATCGTGCTGCAGGTATTAGGAGGTTTGCTGAGGGTGGCAGCTGGGGGGTTGTATCTTTAATAAACTAAGACAGTTTGTGCTCACTGAAAAGTAAGAATGATTAATAAATCCATATGAAACTGTCCCTTAAATATTGCATCTTCAGTGTTGGGCTCAGTCACGCTTTGCACTCACATTACAAGCGTACCACCCTAAAGCCCAACCAAACCATGCTCTGGCACACCTCTTCCAACTGGGCTAGGGCTGGCCAACTGAACTGTGCTCAGGCACGATTTGTAGCACTTACACTTGTCAAGCCTAGTGGGAAATGGGGGTCAAATGCGCCCAGGCACGGTTCAGATAGCCTAGTGTGAGTACACTTTGAAACTATATTTATTTAGATTATATGGTTTTCTTCTTTATTCAGAGGCAGCCACTTCCAATGCTTTTACTAGTTCTGCTTATTCTTCAGGCGAGAATGGTACTCAATTGAATGCGGTCTTTCAAAAAAAAATCATGATCACAGTAGTTTATTGTTTGATTTTTTTTTTTCAGATGTTACTGAAATAAGCAGCAACAATACAACAGATGTTGCAATCATGTTGCCAAAAACAATCACACCAGATGACTATTCAGCATCTACAGTTGCGGAGAACACTGAACTTGGCTGTAATATCAAAACATAACCCTTTATCTCATTGTCTTTTTAAATAAGACAGTAATTCATAAGTTGAGTCTGTTTGATTATGTTTCCACCTGTTGTTCCAGTTTCTTCACCTCTGGTCACTTCCGCAACGTCTAATAGTTCTACTTCTACAGGTGAGCATGATGCTGGACTGCACTGTACGATTTTAACGTTACTCTAATCCTTTCAGAAGTACTTTCTTGAGTGTAATTTAACATTTGTTCTTCCCTCTTTTATCATTTCAGTTTCTTCACACACGGTCACTACAATAATATGTACCAATCCCACTACTACAGGTGAATGTGTTGCCCGCCTGAAATGTGCCTTTAGAACAGGAGTGGCCAACCCTGTTCCTGGAGAGCCACCTTCCTGTAGATTTCAGTTGCTACCCATATCAAACACACCTGAACCAATTAATTAGGACCTGAACACCACGTGATAATTACAGGCAGGTGTGTTTGATATGGGTTGCAACTGAAATCTGCAGGAAGGTGGCTCTCCAGGAACAGGGTTGGCCACCCCTGCTCTAGAAGAAGCTCCTCTTTGTACTTGTCTTTAAAAAGAGCTCAGACATCCTAATTGATCATCCAGTTAACTCCAGCTTTATCTATTTCAGTTCCTTTGCCAACAGTCACATCCACAACATCTACTAGTTCTACTTCTACAGGTGAGGATGATGCTAGATTGAATGTAAAACTAAAACTCAAACTTCAATAATTAAGTTATTCATGAACAACATGGTAATTCAGCATCTGAATCTGTTATTATTACTATTTTAGTTTCTTTAGAGTCAATCAACGCCACAACCTCTAATAGTTCTGCTAATTCTACAGTTGAGGATGGTACTAGATCATTTAGAGATTTCCTCTTATGATGTTTAACCTTTCTTTCCTTCTGTTTTTGTATCAGTACATTTACAGCCTGTCAAGTCCACAATGCCTACTAATACTACTACTGCAGGTAAAGATGATCCTGGACTGGACTGCGATCTTAAAACATAAGCTTCCATATAGTTTCTTCATGGACAACATGATAATTGCATCTAATTCTGATTTGCCATGTTTTTGTTTCTTCAGAGCTAGTCACATCCGCCTCATCTAATATTTCTGCTGATACAGGTAAGAAGGATGCTTAACTGAATGTGGTCTTTCATAAATATCATGAAGCCTGTTCTTTGAGTATGATTGGACTTTTTGAATATGGTGTTTTATCAGTGGTTTTACAGCCAAATAATAGTTTTAGTTCCTCTATATGTGGTCACTTCCATCACATTCTACTACTGTAGGCAAATGTATTTCACAACTGAAATGTGGGTCTCAAAAAACTCTTTTTCATGAAGAACACAGTAAATTATCCAACCCAGGCTCATTGTGGATACGTACCCCTGTATATATTTCTGAAGAGCACGAAATACGTCCCAGGAGGTACATCTCTTCGCAGTTTTTGTTTATGTGAATCCACTAGAGGCCACCGTTTGCGCTTTTTAAGATTTCAAGTTTCTCTCACGAGTGACATTCGTGCCTGCTTAGAGACTTACCACAAGAGTAAGTCAGTGGACCAACTGACTGACCGGCCTAGACCCAACCAATAGTGTTTTCCAAAGCAATCCAAAAAAGGAAAAGCCCTCACAGCCACCTGATTTTTACCACATTTTCAGATCTCACTTTTTGGCTTTTGTTTTTGTCTTGCTGCTTTCTGGAACCGTTCTTCGCCAAACTCAAACCCCGTCATCATGGTCAACTCCGCTCCACATGCCAAGTCTATCAACGTACGTGGCGAGCCACTGAACAAACTGGTAATAGCAGAAAAGCTGTTCATATGGAGGTGAGCAGTCAGCCAGTAGCGCGAAAAGGAATTACGGCACCAGCGTCATACCCGTTCATATAGCATAGCATTCGTTGTTTTGTACAGGCAAACCAAGGCCAAACATACCTCAGAGCATGCAATTCATACTACAAACGAGTTGAGAATCAAAAGACACGTGAAAGAGAAACCATTAAAGTGACAGTGCGAAATGCTGCCGCCCGTTTTATCATTAATCAAACAACAAGAAATGAAATTTCCATTTAATGGAAAGAAGTTTTTTAAACTTATTTCTGAACATAATAGTTTTGGTATATCATGTCTAATTACTGATTTGTTTTATCTTTGCTATGATGACAGTACATAACATTTTAGTAGATATTTTTCAAAATACAAGCATTCAAATTAAAGTGCAATTCAAAGGCTTAATTAGAGTAATTAGGCAAGTCATTGTATAACAGTAGTTTCTTCTGCAGACAATCAAAAAATATATTGTTTAAGGGGGCTAATAATATTGACCTTAAAATGGGTTTCAAAATATTTAAACCTGCTTTTATTCTAGCTAAAATAAAAGAAATAAGAATTTCTCCAGAAGAAAAAAAAATATTAGAGGAAATACTGTTAAAATTCCTTGCTCTGTTTAACATAATTTGGGAAATAGTTATTTGAAAAAACAAAATTCTCAGGAGCGCTAATAATTTTGACTTCAACTGATAATCGTTTTGAATAATCGTGATTACAATTATGACCTGTCACACTCAAATAAATGTTCAGATAGATCCAATTGCGAGTGAACAAAAGGTATTTATTTGACACAGTCAAACTCAAAAAACAGGTGCAACAAATGAGTGCGATGCTAGGGCTAGAGGAACAGGACAGGGATCAAGCAGGAAATCAGGCTCTAGAAGAAACTCCTCACGGTCCTGAGCACAGACAGAAACACACACATGAGCACACGTAACGAACTGACAATGAACACTAAACACGTAGCACTTATATAGGCACGATAATGTGTATCTGCTGGCGAACAATCAATCCAGCGGAGTGCCGTCAAGCCACGTGACCAAAACAATACACGTGGGCCACAAAAACAAAACAAACCCACATGATCACACAGACATTCCGGAAGAGCGCACAAACCTGCAACCGTGACATGACCAAAATAATCGTGATTATGATTTTTTCCAAAATCGAGCAGCCCTAAGTTTTAGTTAACATCTCTTTTGCATATTTTATTGTTTCAGTATCTAAATATTTGATTTAATATGGTTTCTTCTGTTATTATTGGCTTTAGAGCCAGTCACTTCCGCAACATCAACTAGTTCTGATAGTTTTATTGGTGAGAGTGATACATGAATGGATGTGGTCTTTTAAAATGATTGCTTGATTATGTTTGTGTAAAGAAGTACACAGCTGATCATCTGACTGAAGTAACCTCTTCTATCATCTGTTTTTGTTTCAGTTTCTTGGCAGTCTGTCAATTCCACAACACCTTCTACGACAGGTGAGGATAATGCTGGACTCGACTGTGATATTAAAAACAAAACTCAATGATCTGTTTCTTTATTTGAAACTTGACAATTCAGCATCAGAATCTGATCTAATATGTTTTTCTTCTGTTATTATTTTAGTTTCTTTAAAGCCAGTCACTTCCGCAACATCTACTAGTTCTGCTAATTTTACTGGTGAGAGTGGCTAGATGTGGTCTTTTAAAATATTGTTGGTTTTTGTAAAGAAGTACACAGCTGATCATCTGACTATGAAGTAACATCTTTTGTATCTGTTTTTGCATCAGTGCCTTCACAGCCTGTCAATTCCACAACATCTGCTAATTTCACTTCCACAGGTGAGGATAATGCTGCACTGGACTGTAAAGCCTAGTTTGTACTCGACTCGTACGGTAATTCGCTTGAGTGCACGTGGTGAATGTGACGTCATCACGGTGTTTGTGGTGGTTCGCTTTGGGTGTGTGAAACGAAATTTCGGCTTTTGGAGCACATGTTTTTTATTTATTTATTTTTTAACGATGCGCGTTTGATTTGAGTTGAATATGAAACACTTTGAAGAGATTTTCTCTGAAACTGGTATACCTGTACAGACATCTTCATGACCCGTGATCAAAGAGATAACCTGATGAACAATAAGTCTTGGCTAGAAATTACAACAGCCATGGAAAGGAGGAAAGTTTTTGTTACAGGTTTGGAAAAACCCAAGAGATGAGTTTGTTAAAGTCAAAAGACGCCATGGCAAAAGTGGAGACCCAGATATACAATGTCATATATATGTTTTTCCACCATTTATACATTTTACACTGATGTATATATTACTGTTTTGAATTTTAAACAATTTAATAGATACAAAACTAAAACTAAGAAACAAATTATTCCTTTGATAACTGGAACTGGAATCGGTTTACAATAAATTGATGGCCTTTTTTTCTAGGCTTTATTAGTGATAATGGTCAGGAATGTTGGACCATTATGATCTTTCAGCATAAGTATAGGACAGAAACTAGGCAGACAGCAATGTGTGAATTGTGAAGTGGGCTCAATCAATGCCTCATGATGTTTTTAAAAGCACAACCCATTTGATCATCTGATTCTGACATCTAACATCTTTTGTATCCGTTTTTGTATCCGTTTCTTCGCGGTCTGTCAATTCCACAACACCTTCTAATTTCATTTCGACAGGTGAGTGTAATGCTGGACTGCACTGCGATATTAAAAACAAAACTCAATAATCTGTTTCTTTATTTGAAACATGACACATCAGTAGGCCCACACGGACTCTGTGCGCGCAGAATTCCGCAGATTTTCAGCAGAATTCCGCAGATTGCAGGAGATTTTTATTCTATTTATTTACTTGAATAAATGTGTAAATATGAATTTATTCAGTTTTTATTCAGCAATTTATTACTTTTTATTTAATATATTAAGGTTTTAGTTGTGAAACTCCGCTGGAT
This sequence comes from Danio rerio, assembly GCF_052040795.2. Classification (NCBI taxonomy): domain Eukaryota; kingdom Metazoa; phylum Chordata; class Actinopteri; order Cypriniformes; family Danionidae; genus Danio; species Danio rerio. Next base: position 58,417,114 of record NC_141021.1, read on the forward strand.
ACTCCCAAAATAATTCCACAGAAATCCGCAGATTTTTACCAAAATTCTCCGCAGAAATAGCAAAAAACGTCTGCAGATTCCGTCTGGCCCTGCACATCAGCATCAGAATCTGATCTAATATGTTTTCTTCTGTTATTATTTTAGTTTCTTTAAAGCCAGTCACTTCCGCAACATCTACTAGTTCTGCTAATTTTACTGGTGAGAATGATACTTGACTAAAAATAGTCTTTTAAAAATATGGCCTCAATTTTTATTATTTTTTTACAAAGAACACAGTAGTTCATCATCTGGGTCAAATTCAGTATGTTTTTCCATCAGTCTTGTTACAGCCTTACAATTCCAATAGTATCTGGATGCAGCCTTTATGATGCAAGCTGAGACTGCATCACTCAGGGATGCAAAGTCAGACTCAATGCACTCAATGGAGTGAGCGACGTCACTGTGAGGGGTAGTGTTAGGGGTGGGGTTAGGTGAGCGCATTAAAAAACATTGGATGCAGCTCAGATTGCACTGCACCGAGTCTGCAGCCAGACCCCTCTTGACAATTCCACAACATCTACTAATTTTACTTCAACAGGTCAAGATGATGGTAGACTGTAATGTTGATAATGTTGTATTGATGATAATTAACCTCAATCTTCATGAAGAATTCAGAATCTGTGTCTGATTTAACATGTGTCTTCTATTGTTTTAGATTCTTTACTAAACACTTCCACAACATCAACTAATTCTACTACAGGTGAGGGTGATGCTGCTGCTGGATACTGTGTGATATTAAAACACACGCCAACATAATGTGTTTCTTTATGAACAACATGGAAGTTCAGCATCTGACTCTTCATTTATATATTCTGTTTTCTTCAGAGCCGCTCAATACCACAACATCAACTAATTCATCTGCAAATTCTACAGGTGAGAATGATACTAGATTGAATGCAGTCTGTTATTTATAAACAGTGAAGAATACAGTAGTTCATCATCAGAGTCATCTGATACTGTATCAGTCCCTTTTGCTTCATCTTTTATGGTTTCAGATTATTTACACAACGTCACTTTCATAATATGTCACAGTCCCACTACTACAGGTGAATGAATGTGGAATATGGCTTTTATACAAATATTGCCTTATAATCATCATCTTTATTAAAAGCTTTGTAGTCAGCATCTGGTTCTGATTTAATATGTGCTTCTATCTGTCATTATTTCAGTTCCTGTGCCTAATCAAACTGTCAACTCCAAAACAGATACCAAGTCCATTACTACAGGTGAATGTGTATTTTTTCTTCTTTTTTTTTTTGCTTGAATGTGGCTTTAAAATTAAAGCTCGTCATAATACATTTATTCGTGAAGAAGACAGTAAATCATCATTTAAGTCTGACCTAACAAATTTTCATCTATTATCAGTTTTTTTAATACCCTTCACTACTAAAACATCCTCTAGCTCTTTTTCTACAGGTAAGCATGATGTTGGCCTGGACAATAGTATTGATACACTCTCAGAAATAAAGGTACAGGAGCTGTCACTGGGGCAGTACCTTTTCAAAATGTACAAATTTGTACCTGAAGAGTCCATAATGGTACCTCAAAGTTACTCTTTATGTACTTTTGGGTACTAATATGCACCTTTTATGTACCACTGTGGACTCTTTGGGTACAATTTTGTACCTTTTGAAAAGCTACTGCCTCAGTGACAGCTCCTGTACCTATATTTCTGAGAGTGTACATGACCCTCTTCTTACATTATGAAACAATTGAGCATCTGCATATGACTTTTTTCAATGTTTAATTGTTTCAATGTGTCAGAGCTAAAATCTGGCTATTATCATGAAGAGCACAGTTAATCTTGGTTTGAGACTGACTAGCCTTTGTTTTTAATCTATTATTATTTCCGTTCATTTACCAGCCGTCACTTCCGCAACATCAGCTACTTCTACAGGTGAGGATGATGATGGACTGAACTGTAATATTGAAAAGCAATGCTCCATGATCAAATTCTTTATAAGCAACAGAGTAATTCAGCATCTGAGTTTGTGTTTAACAGAGTTTATCTGCTTTTTTCAGTTTCTTCACACATGGTCACTTCCGCAACATCTACTAGCTCTACTACTACAGGTGAATGTGTTGACAAACTAGAATGTGGCTTTCAAAAGAAGCACAGTAAATCATCATTTCGTTCTGAATAAACTTCTGTTTCTGATTGTTATCATTTCAGTTAGTTTATCATCAGTCACTTCCACAACATTCGCTAGTTCTGCAGGTCAGTCTGAGAGTAGACTTTCTATCATCCTGTTTTGGTGAAATTGTCACTGCAAACTGAAAAAAAACACTAGCAAATCCCCCAAAGTTCCTCATTAACTTACATCTATGATAGTAATTCCACTTTAAATAGCATGTAGATTGTTAGATTACTGAGACTAATATTATATAGGGTGTTAAAATAAACAAAAAGCTCATTTTAAACAATGAAATTTTCTGTATTTGGTTGAATTGTGAAGATTTTCAGTACAAGTTGTTGAACATATTTTATTGATGCTTTTTCTATTTGCATGCATTTTAATCTGCTGGGTTTTCATCTCTCACAATTACTAGAGGAGCATTTTAAATACAGCTTGTGTCATAATTATTTCTCCATCGTTGCAGCTGTCAAATTCAGTCTGAGTCTTTATAGTCATTGAATGTTTGACTTTAACTTAAATAAAAGGCAATCTGATTTATCATATTATAACATTAAGTCTGTTCTTCTGACCTAGAAATTACAGAATCTTGAATGAACTTTAATTTGTATTTGACGTGTTTAACCAGTTTTATAATATGCTGTATAACATATAATCTTATTTTTAACACAAATACACATCACATAGTCTTATCTTTCTCGTTCTATGTCTGAATATCCCAGTGCTGGAAGAATCCAGGGTATGTATTTGCAAGACAAATTTCTAACATTGTGATTTGAGGTTTTGGATTTATTAATAAAACTTGAAACAACAGCTGCACTTGTTGCTTTTAGAGAACGCACTTCATTTTAAACAATGAAAGAAATTAAAATACTCCACAGAGATCATTATTCAGTTTAATTTACCAAAGCTCATTTGTGATTTCAGGCTGCAGGACAATGGCAAAATGTTCTCGGGCAGATAGAAAACATTACAGCTCAAGTGCTTCCTTTGACAGTAAGATAAACCAAACTAAATAATCATCAATTGTAACTTACATGATGAAACAGTAGGAATGTTTTCATTCTAATTATCCAAATTTAGGACGTGAAAATCATTTTGGATACAGTCCTCAATGCTACAGGGATGGTTGTAATGTCTTCATCCTCATCAGCAGCAGACCCAAGTAAACTGGTGTCAGATGGAAACCGTGTGTTAAATGCAGGCGAGAAACTGGTGTCCATGCTGGTGAAGCCCACAAACACAAGTGACTATGTTAGCTTTACTCTGGACACTGTGGGTGAGTGAAAACCACAACTTTACAAGTATTTTTTTTGATTATTAATTGTACTTTTATTCCCTTATAGAATTTTAAAATATTATGTGTATGTGTGTGTGTGTGTGTGTGTATATATATATATATATATATATATATGTATTTATATAAAGTTATATACTAACATGCAAGTTTATGTTTAGATTTAACATAATATCTCATATACACGGCCACTTTATTAGGTATACCTTACTAGTACTGGGTTGGACCCACTTTTGCCTTCAGAACTGCCTCAATCAGTTGTGGCATAGATTTAACAAGGTGCTGGAAAAATTCCTCAGAGATTTTGCTCCATAATGCCCTGATGGCATCACACAGTCGCAGCAAATTTGTTGGCTGCACATCTATGATGCAAATTTCCCATTCCACTATATCCCAAAAGGTGCTCCATTGGATTGAGATCTGGTGACTGTGGAGGCCAATTGAGTACAGTGAACTCATTGTCATGTTCAAGAAACCAGTCTGAAATGATTCACATTTTATGACATGGTGCGTTATCCTTCTAGAAGTAGCCATCAGAAGATGGAGACACTGTGGTCATAAAGGGATGGACATGGTCAGCAGCAATACTCAGGCGTTGACATGATGCTCAGTTGGAACTAATGGGCCCAAAGTGTGCCAAGAAAATATCCCCCACACCATTACACCAATATCAGCCTGAACGGCTGATACAAGGCAGGATGGATCCATGCTTTCATGTTGTTGATGCCAAATTCTGACTCGAATGTGTCAGCAGAAATGGAGACTCATCAGAGCAGCAACGTTTCTCCAATCTTCTATTGTCCAGTTTTGGTGAGCCTGTGTGAATTGTAGCCTCAGTTTCCTGTTCTTAGCTGACAGGAGTGGCACCCGGTGTGGTCTTCTGCTGCTGTAGTCCATCCGCCTCAAGGTTGAACGTGTTGTGTGTTCACTTTCTATCAGCTGGAACCAGTCTGGCCATTCTCCTCTGACCATCAACAAGGCATTTGCGCCCACAGAACTGCCGCTCTCTAGTAAACTCTAGAGATGGTTGTGTGTGAAAATCCCAGTAGATCAGCAGTTTCTGAAATGCTCAGACCAGCCCGTCTGGCACCAACAACCATGCCACCTTCAAAGCCACTTAAATCATCATCTTCCCCATTCTGATGCTCGCTTTGAACTGCAGCAGATCCTCTTGACCATGTCTACATGCCTAAATGCATTGAGTTGCTGCCATGTGATTGGCTGATTAGAAATTATTGTTAACAAGCAATTGGACAGGTGTTCCTAATAAAATGGCCAGTGAGTGCAAGCAATTTAAAACTTGCCGTTTACATATCTTTTTCAGCCATCAAAATTGTGTACAAATATGCAAATAGACATTTGAATATTTTGAAATATAGTTTGCAAATTATGACATGAAATGAAATCCGAGCAGTGTAATCTGCTTATCTTGCCATTATCATATGCTGTGTATTTTTTTAATTAGAGGTAAAAGTCTTCATGGTTGGACCACAGGTGACCTTAGATAAAATCCCTCGACTGGATACAGCAAGTTCTTCTATGGATATCGATCTCATAGACATCGCCAAGAACAACAATGCAACAAGTACAGTGCATTTAAAATCTTTGTGTGATTTTAAAGGGTCAGTTCACTCCAAGATAAAAGTTCTGTCATCATTTATTTACTCTTGGCTCGTTTCAAATCAGTTTGAGTTTTTTCTTTCTGTTGAACTCTCGTGGTTGCAGGTTTCCAACATTCTTCAATGCATCTTCTTTTGTGTTCAACAGAACCAAAATACTCAAACTGGTTTAAAAATAGTCTATAGAGAGTAAAGGATCACAGAGTTTTCATTTTTGGGTGACTTATTCCTTTATCGGTAACTTTAAAGAGAGGTTTATTTCTCTGTTTCTGTCTCACAGGATCTGCTGCTGTGGCTTTCATGAGCTACACCACAATGGAGAATCTACTGAAGGCCGACTTCTTCAACACAACTAATGACACCATTAAAACCATGATGTCCACTGTGATCTCAGCTACTCTTCCCAAAACCAGCAACACTGCACTCACCAAAGCAGTCAACTTCACCTTCAGACACATCAGAGTGAGAGACTGAAATGTGTTTTAGTCCAACATCAGCACTGATCAACATCTGAACACATCTAATATTCACTCTGCTCATATTTTCTGCTTGTTTCTTCTTCTTCTTGCAGGAGTTTGACCCCAGCGGTTCTCTGTCCTGTGTGTACTGGAATATCAGCGAGTGGATTGTAGATGGTTGTTCTGTGTTAAACAGCAACAGCAGCCACACTGTGTGTTCCTGTGTTCATCTGTCCACATTCGCTCTCATCATGCAGACCAGCAGCAGTCCACCACCGGTACCAGAACATTTCTAGAGAGCATTGAAGAGCAGCACAGATCTGGCACTCATGTTCTCTGCATGTTTTCTCAGAGCGATCTGCTGGAGCTGCTGGGTCTGGTGTGTGTGATCGTGGGTCTGGTGTTCTTCAGTTTGGCTCTGTTGTCCTTTGCTCTTTGTCAGTGGAGTCCTGGAGTCAATAATGTGGCTCGAATCAACATCTGCATCAGTCTGCTGTCGGCTCACCTTCTGTTGCTGCTCACACAACAGTTCCTGAGCCTCATTCGCCCTCAGCAGGTGAGAATGATGAAGGAGCTCTACAGCTCAGCACAGCCGCACTGAGAATCATCATAACCCTCTCTCATGCTCTCCAGGTGTTGTGTGTGGTGATAGCAGGCCTTCTGCACTTCCTCTTCCTCTCCGCCTTTGTGTGGATGTTCATTGAAGCTGTGCTGCTCTTCATCTGCGTCAAGAACCTATCACAGGTCAGCTCCAGAAAGTGGGAGGGGCCCAGCGGTTGGTTCCTGTGTGTGATTGGATATGTGGTTGCTCTGGTTGTGGTGGGCGTGTCAGTCGTAACTGATCCTAAAGGCTACGACAGTAAACAGTGAGTTGTTGTTTTTATTGAGCTCATTTGATTAAAAGGAAGTAAAGCAGGGGATTTTTTTTAAATATATATTTGTTCACGGGCTGTAACATCCTCACAGACCACAGTTTACTATTTAATTTTATTCAGTTACATATTTATTTAATTTAATATTGTGTTTTTATTGACCTAGATGCTGGATTAAATATGATAAAGGGTTTATCTGGAGTTTTCTGGGTCCTGTTTGTGTCATACTAGCAGTAAGTTCTAGTAACAAACATTTTTTTCACACAAGCTGTCAAAGCCCAAAAAACTAAACTAAGTATTTCTTCTTTTTTTCCACAGTTAAACATGATCCTCTTCATCAACATCATCATCACTCTGAACTCATCCCTCAAAAATCTGAATGTTGAAGTTTCACAGATGAAGCAAACCAAGTAATGTGGATCCCTTGTTTACTCCAAGAGAACAAGATGTAGTCACTGAATCCTCACATTAACTCTATTTCATTCTCTGCAGGATTATGGTGTTTAAAACACTGGGTCAGTTTGTGGTTCTGGGTTGTCCTTGGATTCTGGGTTTCTTCACTAATGTCAATATGGTGATCTACATCCTCTTCCTCGTCTTGAACTCTCAGCAGGGAACCTTCATCTTCCTGATCTACTGTGTGCTCAATAATGAGGTCAGACATTTACTCAGTCTTCAGTACCACCCCAATCAACATCAACAGTTAACATGAGAGAACACTACAATGGTTTTCACCCTATTCTTAGTTTGTACCTTTACACCTAAGTTTTGTAGTCAATCCAGTTTTAAGTGTATTTCTGTGACAGTTCTGTAACTTCAGAAGTAACAATGAAAGGATCCAAACACAGTTTATTTGGAGCAGGGGAGTCCAAACTCGGTCCCGGAGGGCCGGTGTCCTGCATATTTTAGTTTCAACCCATAATAAACGCACCTGAAGCAGCTAATCAAGCTCTTTCTAGGTATTGAAACCTCCAATGAGGTGTGTTGGAGGAAGTTGGAGCTAAACTGTGCAGGACACTGACACTTCAGGACCGAGTTTGGACACCCCTGATTTAATTCAATTCAATTCAATTTAGCTTTATTTGTATAGCGCTTTTACAGTGTAGATTGTGTCAAAGCAGCTTCACATAAATGGTCATAGAAACTGGAACAGTGTAGTTCAGTTTTTAGTATTTAAGTTCAGTTCAGTTTAGCTCAGTTCAGTGTGATTTAAAATCATTACTGAGAGTTCAAACACTGAAGAGCAAGTTTAGAGAATGATCATACAGGCAAGGTCAAAACAGGGACAGACAGGAGCATGCCGGTAATCCAAAGCTTAATCGAAGTCACAGGCGAATGGTCGGGGTAGGCGGCAAAACAACATGAACGAAGAATAAACAACACAGACTCATTGTGGATACATACCTCAGTTTACATTGCTGGAAAGTGTGAACAATGTACTGAGAACTACATTTGGTTTCATTTAGTCTGCAAAAACGAACGCTACTGGAAGACGGTATGACGTCAGCACCAATAGCTTCTGGTATTTTTGTCTATGTGGATGGGTTTTCCCGTTATTATTATTAGTTTGCCTGATGGGTTGCTGCAAAGACAGGCATTAGAGTTCGGCGAAGAACACTTGCAGAAAGTAGGTAAAACATAAGCAAATAAATAACAGGCCGAGAACGTGGTTAAAAAAAAAAATCTGAAAACGTTGTTAAATTGCGCGGTGACGACTGCTCTTTTTTTCTAGATTAGCTTTCGAAAACATTATCGGTTTAGTTTAAGGAAGGGGATGGGTTGGGTATCGGTCAGCCAGTCAGCTGAAGTTAGTGTATGTTGTTGCGCCATCTGGTGGATTTACGTAAGAGGCATGTACAGGAAACATTTGAGATTATTGAAAAGTGCACACATCGGCGGAGGATTCGGAAACAAAAACTGCAAGGAAACATACCTCCAAGTAAATTTTTCACACTCTTCAAAAATGTAGACTGGGGTAAATGTCCACAATGAGCCATTGTTGGAAGACAAAAGGGTCAAAACAATGGCTAGAAAAGGCTGGGAAACGCTTACAATTGATCACTAGCAGTTAACAAGACTCAGCACTGGATATAAGTGTGTGTGGTTTGTATATATATAGTCCCAGTAATCAGTAATGACAAGCTTCAGCTGTGTGTAATGAAGGGTTGATCGGGAAGTGGTGTGTGCGTGCAGGGCATGATGGAAATGTAGTTCAGCTGAAGGACAAGGAGTGATCTCTAGCAGCCTGCAAGGGCAACACTGCTGGTCATCATAACAGATACATCTCTAAACTGTGTAGCAACATTTAGCCCATATAATTATGAATATTAATTAGTTGTTATTATGAATATTTGGGTTGACTTTATCATCAATGGTAGCAGAACTCAAGTTCCCATACACTGATCTGCTCATCTTTTTGAGCTTACTATTTAACTCTATATCAATTTAAAGATCAAGTCATTTTTCTGGCCTGGAAAAGTAATAATTTTTCTTTGCTGCAGCTTTATCTGTGAGTTCAAGTAACTCGTTCTGACGTTACAACAAACCTCTCAGAGATCTTTCTGTATGCACGCAATAAAAACAGCTTTACAGAGGAAGAAATAACAATACAGAGGTACAAACCTTGACTCCTTTGTGTGGCAAGATCCTAGTACTAAAACCAGCAAACAATAACACATCCAAAGGTTTAACTTTATATTAGGTGGCCTTTACTAATATGTACTTACACTGTAATTGATCATTTGTTACTGTTTTTACTGTGTAAATACATGTTTTTTTTACATAGCACTTATTGCGGATAAATCTGGAATTAATTTCTGTAATTACACTGTTGCCCATCCTTTACACCTTAACCCACCCTTGGGCCTACACATACCCCCAAACCTGTCCCTAACCCGACCCATATCCCACCCATAACCCATTGGCAGATTATTTTGCTTGTTTTCAGGAAAAAACTCACTTCATTCAGACTTCATTTCTTTAAACAAGACAAGATTTTAGCTTGTCTAGAAAATGCTTCTTGATTTAAGAATTTTAGGATATTTGTACTAGACAAAAGACAAAAACTCTTAGTATCAATTCAGCAGCATTTTTGCAGTTTAACTGCTTTAAGGTCAAGTTTTCTCAATCCATTTTGAGTTTGTCTTTTACTCTTTTTTACATAAAGAAAATCAGTGTTGTCTTCTGCAACACAGACTCATAGTGAAAATGTACCCCTGTATACATTTCTGGAGAATGTGAATTATGTAGCTAGAGGTATGTATGGCTGCATTTTGCCTTTAAAACAAATGCTACAGGGCGGTATGAAGCCGCCAACATCTGATTTTTTTTCACGCTACCAGCTGATCACTTACCTCCATGTGGACGACTTTTCCGCTCTTACCAGTTTGTCCAGTAGCTCACCATGTATAACAACGGACTTGAGATGCAGAGTGGAGTTGACTGCATCAACAGGGTTCTATTTAACCAAAACCTGTTCCAGAAAGCTGGTAAAACAAAAACAAACAACAGAATGAGAATGTGGTAAAAAAAATAATAAGTCAGGCGGCCACAAGGTTTTTTTTTCTGAATTCCTTTGAAAACACTGTCGGTTGGGTTTTGGGAAGTGGGCGATTGGGTCAATTAATGCTTTTGAAAATACTCTTACTAGTTCTTGGGTGGGGGGATTGGCCAGTTGGTTAGTCAGTCAGTCATCAGCAGCCTCTGGTGGGTTTAAGGGAGTCTGGTGCAATGCTAGCCCTTTAAATCTTAAAACGAAAGTCGATGACGTCAGACCCGGTACCGTTTAACTGATAAAGCAAGAACAGCAGATGTGAATGGCACTCGTGAGAAAAATTTGAGATCTAAAAAAACTGCATAACAATGTGCCTCCTGGGACGTATTTCGTGCTGTCCAGAAATGAATACAGGGGTGGTATGTATCATTAATGAGCCTGGGGTTGGTCTTCTGAATCACTTTTCTTATGTAAATTGTTTTAAGCCCATTGTAAACTTTCTGAAGTTACACTGATCTCCAAATCTGTCGTGTGATTTTTATCCAGATCAGGCAGCAGTACAGAAAGTGCTTCACATCTCTGTGCTCTGGACGACAACAACAGGACCACAGCATCAATGAGAAATAACAGCAAATACAGTACAATTCATTCATTTTCCTTCGAGTATTTTATTCTATTTAAATATGTATATCACTTTTCACGATGATTGTGATTCCAAAGCAGCTTTACAAAATGTGCACATTATTACATGACAATCAAAATAACCAGAAAGGTTCTCCAACACTGGAGAATACCCACACATTTTGCACACACTCACATACATTAGGCCAATTTAGCTTATTCAGTTCCCCTATACCATGTTTGTGGACTATGGGGGAATCAGGAGCACCCGGAGGAAACCCACGCCAACACGACGAGACCATGCAAACTCCACACAGAAATGACAACTGACCCAGGCTCGAACTAGCGCCCTTCTTGCTGTGAGGCGATTGAGCCGTTAGCCAAATGTTATTTTTTTCAGGGGATAAATTTTGATATATTATCTTTCTTTTATCATTTTTTTATGTTACGTTGTTGTCTTGTGTCTATCCTTGCGTGTATTTTGGAAAGAAAAAGTAAAATGTACTTTTATTTGCTATTTTTTACATGCTATTTTGCTATTTTTTACATGCTATTTTTTTTATGTGATAGTGGTTGAAGATAAATCATTATGTTAATATTTAAATGAGTAAATAATCCTTGAATGTTTCCTCTGATGTCATTTAACAGTCCTGAGTTGTTTGTAAAGGTAAAATAATATAACAAATGTATGACCATAATAAAGTCAGACATTATGATGATGGATGTAAAAGCTGTTGTTGTTGTTCTTACACACCACACCTTCGGAACGTCAAATATACGCAAAATAGAAAATATGAAGGACATTGAAGGGATTATTTACAGTTTTAACCCAAAGAATGAGCAGTCTGTCAGATGACGAAGAGTCAGAGATTCAAATAAATAAATGAAATTTATGGAAGATAAGCAATTTCAGCACTCGCAATGAGTTCCTAGGCCACTCTGCTTACAATCACAAATCAACATCAGTAATCCTCTCACATAACGTCATTAACTGCGTCATACATATTGGTTTTCTAACCTGATTGGTTTCACAGATAGCCTAGGAAAATTTCTCTGTGTGTACGTGCGTACTATTCTGAACAATATCTTAAGCATCTAAACATCAGACAGCCACTAGACTGTTTAGAGCTGACTCCAGACCTGTCAAAAGGATCCACAATCAAATAAAATGCAAATGCTTGAAGTACAATCTGTTTACTCAATCTCTTACCCAAGGCTGAGTTCATTCTCAGCCATCTTTATTAAAACTGGTTAAAAAAAACTATAATCTACATTCAGGCAGTTACAGTTAAAAGCAGAAGTTTGTATAAAAAGGCACATAACCATATAAAAAAGGTCAGGTGTTAATGTGACTAAACGTTTTATATCTTAGGTAAGTTCGGATTATCAAATTTGTTTCTGTTATGCTCAGTAGCAGAATAATGAGAGAGATATTTGCTGAAAAACTGTTATAACTTTTCTTGAAATTTAAGTTTATACACAATAAGATTATTCTGCCTCTGAAGAAGCTCAGATGATGATGTCAAGGTTTTGGAAGTTTCTGATTGGCTAATGGACAACATTTGAGTTATCTGGAGGCACAACTGTAGAATAGTATTGAAGGAAAAGCTTAAACACACTGCTTCCTTGTGTGACAACATGGGAAAATCAACAAGCCAGAATCAACAACTAAGGCAGATTACAATTTGCTAAATGACACTGGGAAAAAGACTAATTTTTGGAGACATGTGCTGTGGTCTGATGGAGCTAAGATTGAACTGTTTGGCCATGATGACCAGTGTTACATTTGGATGACACTGGAGAAAGCTTACAAGCCAAGCAACACCATCCCAACTGTGGAGTATGGGGGCGGCAGCGTCATGTTGTGGGGCTGTTTTGCTGCAGGAGGGACTGGTCCACTTCACAGCATAGATGAAATCATGAAGAAAGAACAGTATGTAGAAATACTGAAGCAACATCTCAAGAAATCAGCCAGGAAATTACAACTTGGCCACAAATGGGTCTTCCAAACAGACCATGACCCTAAGCATACTGCCAAATGAGTTCAAATGTGCTTTAAGGACAACAGAGTGAATATTTTGGAGTGGCCATCACAAAGCCCTGATGTCAGTCCTATAGAAAATTTGTGGGCAGAGTTGAAAACGATTGTGCTAGCAAGAAAGTCTACAACTCTGACTCAGTTACACCAATTCTGTCAGGAGGAATGGGCCGAAAAATTCCTTCAAACTATTGTTAGAAGCTTGTGAAAGGAGACCCAAAACAGTTGATCGAAGTTATACAGTTTATAAGCAAAGCTAAAAAAAAATACTAAGGGAATGTTTGTAAACTTTTGACTATCTAGAAATTAATAAAAAATTCTCAAAAAAATATTCTCTCATTATTCTGGCATTTAGCAAATGTAAATCATTTAGGTAGTCCAGACGGACCTGAAATAGGAAACGTTTAGTATGATTTACCAACAGACATTTTTAAAAAATGGTTATGTTCCTTTTTTTAGAGTGTATGGAAACTTCTGATTTCAACCAGATATCCTTACCACACAAAGTCTATCTTAAATAAAAGTAGAATCACTTTAAAAGAATTAACCGTAAAAATAGCAAAACCCCTTTTTAGTGTTTTGAGTAGACATTTTAGATAGTATTAACTCATAGAAAGAACAATAGAAACAGTTATTTTCAGTCCTCAGCCCTTCAGTTCCACTCAAGCTCTCCGTGACCTCTGAACTAGTTTGGTAGCTTCAGAAAATAGAGTTACAACGAAACAGGCAAACGCACTAAACATTCTTATATTAAGCAATGTGTTAACTTTATTCCTTAATTAAATAATCATATTTAAATGATAAGGATAAATGTTGATCCATGCTGGGACGAATTGGAAGGCAGAAATCCGAATTCATCATTATAATTACTAATACTCAAATGACTGTAATTGAGTAGTTTTTGAGTGGAATTGTAATTTACTAAGCAGTTTTAAAAATGTGGACTTTTACTTTCTCTTGAGAACATCTTTAGTGCTGTATCTGTACTTTTACTCCACTACTTTTCTTCAACCTGCGGTCACTACTGTATTTTTATTGTCTATGGTGATTAGAAAAATCAGTCCTGTGATTCTTGTCCAATCAAATCTCACACAGAGGGTAAACTGCCTCATAATGCACTACCTCAAGACAAGAATGATTTATAATTGCCGCAAACTGTTTGTAAGCATTAAAAGTGTCCAAGATGATGTCCAAAATCTTCACACGCATTGACCCAGAGACTGTTTAGATGCAGGTCACTGATGACAAGATGACGGATGTTTACTGTGTGGTGACCGAAATGGCCTTAAACGCCCAGCAGGCACAAGATGTCAACATGACGTCAAATTGATGTTGTACCCCAATGTCGTGAAAACATTGAATTTTATTTGGAAAAGAAAATTGGTTGACTTCAGAACTCAACATCAGACTGACGTCAATGTCCAACCTAAAATTAACCAAATATCAACGTCTAATAATGTTACAGCTTGAAGTTGTGTGGACGTTACCACTATGATGTCTATCAGATGTTGGATTTTGGTTGCTATAGCTGACAAATAAATGTCTGTATTTGACATCAATATGATGTTGGTTTAAAATGTTGGCTCGCTGTTGGATTTTGGTCATTTTCCAACACAAAATCAACCAAATATCGACGTCATTATTAGTCATCAAAATAACTTTGTCCTTATGCTAGTTAGACTTGAATTTTAATCATCTGACATCACCACCTAAATCCTAATGTCTTAGGATGCTGTGTGCCTGCTGGGCAATAACTAAATGCACTACAGAATATTACATTTACATTTAGTCATTTAGCAGACGTTTTTATCCAAAGCGACTTATAAATGAGGACAAGGAAGCAATTTACACAACTATAAGAGCAACAGTGAATAAGTGCTATAGGCAAGTTTCAGGTCTGTAAAGTCTAAGAAGGAAAGCATTAGTAATGTAAGAATTTTTTTTTGTTTTGTTTTTTTAGTACAGATAGTGGTATATCCAAAGGCAATTGAAGATTAGGAAGTGAAGTGGAGACTAAATAGTTGAGTTTTTAGTCGTTTCTTGAAGACAGCGAGTGACTCTGCCGTTCTGATGCAGTTAGGGAGTTCATTCCACCAACTGGGCAGATTGAGTTCGGGAAAGTGATTTCTTTCCTCTTTGGCATGGAACCACGAGGCGACATTCATTCACAGAACGCAAGTTTCTGGAGGGCACATACATCTGCAGAAGTGAGAGCAGATAAGAAGGAGCAAAGCCAGAAGTCGCTTTGTAAGCAAACATCAGAGCTTTGAATTTGATGCGAGCAGCAACTGGCAGCCAGTGCAAACGGATGAGCAGCGGAGTGACATGTGCTCTTTTAGGTTCATTGAAGACCACTCGATTACACTCGATTACAATTACACACATCCACAAATTACATGTAAACACGTCAGCTTTTCACAGCATAATACTCACTACTCTCTTACTTACTTTTAAAAGGTTTACTTTTCACTCATACTTTGAGTAATATTCACAACAGATACTTTTACTCGCACTACATTTTTAGGCAAGTAATGGTACTTTTACATAAGTACACTGTAAAAAAAATCTGTAAAATAACAGTTAAATGACTGTATATTTTAACGGATTTTTTCCGTATACACGTATTACGGGTGTTTTTCCGTTTATATACATTTTTGAATTGCATTATGGGAAGGGGATCGCAGCTCAGGCAGCGTTTGATGGACACCGGGACATATTTCTTCCTCTGTTTTTCCCTGGTAAGTACGATTAATAAAACATATAACAATATTTTAGTTAAAATACTGCTTTATTACATTTGTATCGTTATTTAAAATTATTTTTGTCTTGTCTGAAGCGGCCATGGAAAGTACAGCAGTGAATTACGTTTAATATTGTTAATAAGATCAGACTTTATATCAAGTTCAAACTGAGCTATGAGTGGTTAAATGTAATTTTTAACAAGCATTTATCTAATAAATTTTTACCTTTTTATGCGTTTTCCTCATCAGTAAATATGATATCTGTTCATTTACAGTTGTTTGTCCGTATTTTTCTAAACTGCCGTGCGCGGGAAGTGATGTGACGTCCCACTCACTCCCTCTGCACCTGCGTGAGTCTGACTGGATTAACGGTAAAACGTCAGCTTGTCTGTGAGAGTGTAAAAGGTATGTTAATTATTTAATAGAAATATAAATGTTTTCTTTGTACAGTGCATTGAACAAGGGATAGCATTCAAAGTTTGTGACACTGTGTAATTTGGTTGATATATAGTGCTGAAGGTGTATATCGATGACTGGTTAACGTTACCTTTAATGAACCCTAACGTTAACGTGTTTCAAACGCTCGTAACACCTGACCGTCTGTGTTTGTTTGCATATTAATAACTAATTTCATATTTTTACTGACGTTATCAAATGTTAACTTTGGTTTGGCCGACGTATTAAGGCTGTGTGACCGAGATTCAGCTGAACAGCTTTGCTATTAGTTAGACCCGCGTGAATTTGAGGCATTGTGTAAATCGGTATGAGGGGAAATACACACTCATAAAGTTATTATTAGTGGTGGGCCCTTATCAGCATTAACGTGCTGCGTTAACGCGAGACTTTTATCGCGCGATAAAAAAATATATCGCCGTTAATCTATTCTCAACGTTGGGTTGGGAGCTGGGTGACTTTCATACTTTGGTAGTTTAGCGCGGATGTATACCTGACCGGTGAGCCGTCTGACAAACAAGTGCCCCTCTGAATCAAATCAGCAGGATGCCTGACTTTAACTGCAGTTCGGCAGTTTCACTTTAACTCATGAACATTCATTCATCCCGCGTGACAAACTGGGGTATTAGACGCAAATACGAAGCAATAACTGATGAGAGTGTTATATTAATAACGCTCACCAAATGGAACGAAAAAAAAAACTTCCGCATTTCGCGACGTGTGTTTGTGTGTAACGTTACAGAGATAACAGAGTGGTACAGTAAGTGTGTGACATTTAAAAGTATATAGTGTTTACACTGTCATGCGTTTTAGGCCTCAAATACAACGTGTACCTTAAAGCAAACAATTAAATGTTTGTTGTAGTCGAGTTGAACTGTCATGGATATTATACTTATGAACGTCTTGTCAACTTGCAGATTCAGCCAAGTTCACTTTTAAGAACCTCAACAGCTGCTAATATGAAGATATAAAGATGAGCTGTTCTTCCACAGTCTTAAAATTCTTCAGACTAACTGTCAGTTAGAATCATAGCAAATAATACTTTCATTACTATTAGGAGATCAGGAGTTTTATTTGAATGAAGCCTTGATAATAGAGTGAACTACACATGGTGTTATCACAAATGAAATCTTTTTATGTAGATTTTGAGTCTGAGTGTTTTCCACATATAATGTTCACTGATATTTTGTTTTGTTGACTTCCAGGTTCTTTCATTTTGGTTATAAGTACATGGTACAGGTAAATTCTTAGATTCAATCCAAACTGAATTTGAATTGATATGGACAAATTAATTAAAATACACATGGGATTTTAAATGTTTTCATTTTTTTATTATTCACGACGTTTGTGAAGTTTAAATGTAGACTGTCTCAAACTGAATGTGTTATTTTTGTTGTAGGTGTGTTGGTGTAAAAATTGATGCTGACTGGTTAGTACTGCATTTTTAACCATGAAAATAATGATTTATATTTAGCGTTGCATCTGTTGTCATTTTACCAAGAATGTGTTTGCTCTTTCAGAACTCAGGCAGTTGTGCTGGACCTTCTGTACTTTATACAGGAGATGACAGTAAACTTTCAAGTTTAAGAGGTAAGATATTCAGGGTTTTTCTGTTTGATTTTGAGTGTTTTGTAGATATAAGGTTCACTGATATAGGATATAAGATTTGCTGTATGTTTATGCTGTCATTTTGGTTATAAGTACAAGGTACATGTACATTTTCACAGCAATCTAAATTAAAATCTTAAATTTAATCCAAACTGAATTAATATGGACAGATTAAATAAAATACACCTGGGATTTTAAATGTTTTCATATTTTTATTATTTACAAAGTTTGTAAAATTTAAAAGTAGACTATATGCTGCATGTTTCAAACTGAATGAGTGTTATTTTTGTTGTAGGTGTGTTGGTGTAAAAATTGATGCTGACTGGTCAGTACTGCATTTTTTAACCAAAAAAATAAACAATGATTTATATTTAGCATTGCATCTATTGTCATTTTACCAAGAATGTGTTTGCTCTTTCAGAACTCAGGCAGTTGTGCTGGACCTTCTGTACCTTATACAGGAGATGACGGTAAACTTTGAAGTTTAAGAGGTAAAATGTTCAGCGTTTTTTTCTGTTTGATTTTGAGTGTTTTGTGTATATATAAGGTTCACTGATATTTTGCTTTGTTGACTTCCAGGTTCTGTCATTTTGGTTATAAGTACAAGGTACAGGTACATTTTCACAGCAATCTAAATAAAAATCTTAAATCTTACGTTCAATCCAAACTAAATTTCAATTGATATAGACAAATGAAATAAAATACACCTGGGGTTTTAAATGTTTTCATTTTTTTATTATTCACAAAGTTTGTAAAGTATAACAGTAGACTACATGTTGCATGTTTCGAACTGAATGAGTGCTATTTTTGTTGTAGGTGTGTTGGTGTAGAAATTGATGCTGACTGGTCAGTACTGCATTTTTATAAATAATACAAAAAAATATGTGTTTGCTCTTTCAGAACTCAGGCAGTTGTGCTGGACCATCTGTACTTCATTCAGGGGATGACAGTAAACTGCAAAGTTTAAGAGGTAAAATGTTCAGCGTTTTTGTTCGATGTTAATGCTTTTATTTTTATTATTTGGCAAAACCAATTACTTGTACCTATATTTTTACTAAGTGTTTACATGAACACATTTTGCTTCAGTAATTTTGAAATTTTGTTAACATGTATTCAAACTAAAAGTACTGGGTTGATGTGGGTGTTTTATCTGGGGTTTTTTAAGCTGCAACTGTAATCTGTTAAATGAACAAAGCAGTTATTTATTATTATTATTATTTGTTTTTACAACATTTAAAATGTTACAAGTTCTTTATTTTGGTTATGTCTGTTTAAAATGATAAGGAAATAACTGGTCCACTGCTGAATCTCTTTTCTTTTCTCTCTTAGCCACCTGATGATGAGAAAGACATTATCAATGTAGGCATCTTGATGGTGAGCCAGGCCTTCATGGTGATTTTGTGACCGTTTAATCTATTTATCGTGATTGTAATAACATTTTTTCAGGATGCAAAACTGGCTAAAAATCAACTTTAAATTTTAACATTAATTGTATGATAGTGTGGTTGATTCAACATTTTATTTAATGTTGGGTTCATTGTAAAAAATGATTTAATTTTGGTTGAATAAATGCTGGTTTTGGGACAGTTTTGTCTATTTATCATTATAGAATTAACATTATTTCAGGGTGGAAAACTGCCTAAAAATCAGTGATGACTTTTAACATTGTTTCAATGATAGTTTGATTGATGTTTTAACATTTCAATGTTAATTTAACTTAGGTCTGCTATCTGGAAAAGAACTCATTTTTAAAAATGCAAAAAAACTTATGAATGTGCCACTTGAATTTGGTATCACATGTAATTGGCATGTTATGGAATTTAACTATGGCAAATAAGTGAGAGAAGATGGAAAGCTATGATGTCTACACGTTTTCCTGAAACATTTGCAAGGTCAATTCTTTCTTGCTTAAAGATAGTGGAAAGGAAGAAAAAGTATAACAAAATGGTTTGTCGTTCTTTTTATTTTGTTTTCTTTCCTTTATTGTTGTTTTTTGCCTTATTTTTGTTTCTGCAATATATTTATTTCTTGTAATATTTGATTAAGTAAATAAGTTTTTAAAAATTTATTTTAAATTATGTAGCAGACATGTATTTGAATAATTTTACATAATAATTATATTATTTATAATATTATCAATAATATTAATAATTTAACATATAGGTGTGCATATATGTACCCATATATGTACATATAATATAGGAAAACAGCCAATTTTATATGTGTCACATATATCAAAAACCTATATTAAACCATATGTTTATATAGGTTCTTTCCATGTAGGCGTGTACCAGACCCAACACACAACTCACTTTTCTTTTCTTTTTTTCAGAAGAAGAGTCCACAGCCACAATAACAAGATCATTGAGCTGTCTCCTAATTGTGGTCAGCTACATGTTTAGTCTCTTATGTGCTAAACATTATGTAGCCTAAGGAAGCAGCCCTGACTCTGTAGTTTATATGAAGGTATGTTTTTACATTTTTAAGTTTATTTCATTTTTACAAGACAAGTAAGGTGATACATGTTTGTTGTATCTACAACAGGAGCATGCTGAGTAACTATCCAGAACGTAGATCCAAAGAAGAGAAAAGGGCACCAAGCAGAAACATACCATCTAAACTCCTTCGATTCCTGTCAGACCAGAAAGACTTTCAGAATCCTTGGAAGATTTAAAGGTAATTAAGCACACCGGTAACACTTTATAATAACTAAACACTATTGATTAATTTATTAAGCATTAGCAAAAAGTTCTGTTAAGCATTGACTCTACATTAATAGACCTTAGTATACAGTTTAAAACTACAGCTGCAAATGCTGTAATTTTGACTTATAAGCACATCTATAATGTGCTTAATTATTTTGTTTTCATATTTTGTTAATGATTAATTTTTCATTCTAAATTTAGTATCGCATTATTTACAAACCAGTGATTTAAGAATAGTTGGTGTATTTTTTTTTCTTATCATTCAGGATGTTTAAGTAAATGGTTAATAAACTATTCAAACTAACATTTAAATATCTTATTATTCAGGCATATAGTAATAGTTGGGCAGCACAGTGGCTCAGTGGCTAGCACTGTCGCCTCACAGCAAGCAGGTCTCTGGTTCAAGTCTCAGTTGGCAATTGGAGTTTGCATGTTTTCCCTGTGTTGCCGTGGGTTTCCTCCGGGTGCTCAGGTTTTCCCGACAGTCCAAAGACATGCGCTATAGGGAAATTGATTAACTAAATTGGCTGTAGTGTATGAGTGTGTTTGTAAATAAGTGTGTATGGGTGTTTCCAAGGGCGTACTCATGCTATGCAGAGTTACCTTGAAACTGGAAGCGTGCTTGTCTCCCCGACGCTTACGTCATCGATAATGTGCTGTTCAGTTTAACAAGTGCTCTCACTCAGCACAGTGGAGATTTCTTTATATTGTTATATCGTTTTAGTTGTTTAATATGCTGTGACACGCAGTCAAATATTTAGCCGAACAGATCAGCCACTTTTGACGCTCATAAACAATCAAAGTCATCGTGCTGCAGGTACTAGGAGGTTTGCTAAAGGTGCAGCTGTTGTGCAGTGAGGGGTTTGTGTCTTTTGTGACAGTTTGCAAGGGACGGTTTGATTTGGATAAATTAACCACTATTACTGTTCAATGAACGCAAACTGTCATTAATTGTTAAAGACGCAAACCCTTTACTGCACCACAGCTGCGCCTTTAGCAAACCTCCTATTCCTGCAGCACAAGGAATTTATGAACATCAAAAGTGGCTGATCTGTTCGGCGAAATATTTGACTTCGTGTTACTGCATCCCAAACGACTAAAACAAAATAATTTAAGAATTCTCCACTGTGCTGAGAGAGAGCACTTCTTAAACTAAACGGGGCATCATCGATGATGTAAGAGTGCTCAGGCTCGAATGCAATGTGAGTGCGGGACGTCAGGGGAGACGGTAGGGAGGAAAAGCGTGCTTCGGCCTGGTTCAAGGCAACTGTACATAGTGCGAGTACACACTAAGCTGAAGGAAAATACATGAATGAATAGTAATAGTTATACTTGTATATAAAGTATAAAAAAATAAGTATATGAAGTATATACAATACTTATTTTAATAAGTGCTTTTGTTAACTTCATACAGTTTTGTAGCCTAAAGTGAGGATTGTTTATGCTTTGTAAATCCCCTTATAAATCACAATTAAAGGTTCAGTTATATTCTAAAAATGAAATTCATTTTATTGTATTAAATGAAAAATAAATCTTATCTAAAATAAAATTACTGTACAGTTTAAACCTAGCTAAATAACACTGAAATGTTGCATCGTAATATATCATTAAATTATTTTATTGTTGTTTTATCCAGTTTTATCTTATGTTTTGGCACTCCTGCTATTCAGCAAGGTTTCATATTTACAGTAATTACATTTTTTAGATAAGACTGTAATGATTTATTGTTAATTTATTACTGAGCCTTTAACTGTCGTTTATAAGGATTTATAAATCATAAATAATCCTCACTTTAGATTAGGCCACCAAACTGGAAGGATTTTGTAAATAATGACATATAATATATATATATATATATATATATATATATATATATATATATATATATATATATATATATATATATATATATATATATTTATTTTTATTTTTTTATTATTTTTTATTATAAAAATAGTCATGTAAAATCAATCATTAAAGTTTGTTAACACAATTATTAAGCACATTATAAATGTGCTTAAGTCAAGATTACAGCATTTGTAGCTGTATTTAAAACCAACTACTAACATCTGTTAATGTAGAGTCAATGATTAACAGAACTATTGACATGCAAGGAATCACCCCAGTTGTAAGTGAAAAGTCATTAGTAATATTTTTTTTGTTTGTTTGTTTTACAGCCATTGAAGTATCAGTATTGGAGAGGAAGAAGACCCAGTTATTTCGTCTGTTTCCTGCCATCTTGCAGTTAACCTGGTTTCTTAATGTAAAGTACTTGTAATTTGCCCACTTGTCCTTAATTATCTTAAAGCTAACATTTAAAACTAATTTGCTATGAGATTATTTGCCAAGACTTCTCACTGTGCGATTCACATGTCAATATGTATTATTGTGTGTATAACTAGCTATTTGGAATTCAAATGATTTGTATTCAATAAAGAATCTGTTTTAATTGCAAAGTTGTTTTTGTACTAATCATTGTAAGTTCACAGATAACAAGCTATTTACTGCTTCTCTACACATACAGTATAGAATAAATGTTTTGTTTTACTATTGTAAACCCTTAATAGTGTATTTCCCATATGTATATGTTTGTCCTTACCAATTGCCATTTCTATGCTGCTTGAAGAGCATTAAATTAGTAAAATAATTATTTTTTACAGTAGGTATCCCATTAAAACAAAGAATCTGTTTATTTTTTCACTGTAGGTATACTATTAAAACCCAAAAAAAAACTCTTTTTACAGTAGGTATACTATTAAAATACAGAATCTGTCTGTTTTTTTACAGTAGGTATACTATTAAAACACAAAAAAGTCCTCTTTTTACAGTAGGTATACTATTAAAATACAGAATCTGTCTGTTTTTTTTACAGTAGGTGTACTATTAAAACACAGAATCTGTCTGTTTTTTTACAGTAGGTATACTATTAAAACACAGAATCTGTCTGTTTTTTTACAGTAGGTATACTATTAAAACACAGAATATTTCCGCTTTTTTACTGTTGGTATACCCTTAAAAACACAGAAAATAACCGTTTTTTTATATAGAAAACCCTTAAATTACAATAAAATGGTTGGTTATTTTACAGTAGTTTAACTGTCAAAAAACGGATATTTTTTAGTTTTTTTAATGTTGACACACTGTTAATTAACAGAAGTTTTCCGTTTTTAATTTACGGTAAAATATTTGTGTAATGAGCTGCCAGTACATTTTACCGTTTTTTTACGGAATTTTTTTTTACAGTGTATAATTTTTTACTACTCTTTCCACCACTGTAAATATTAATTGTAAAAATGTAATGTGCTTTTTGTGTTTATTTAGTATGTTTGTGTAATTGTATCTTGTTTTTTCTGTCTCAGAGTATAAATTTGAATATCCATTTGAATTCCAACTGAAAAATATGTTAGTTTCCCCATCAGATAACCTTTATAAAAACAAATACTTACATGAATAAGGACTTATTGAAGCACAGTAGGAGCATTCAGTCTAGTAGGAGAAGACCACTGCATGTAAACAGATCAGGTAAGATCATCTTTATATTCTTTAATGAGAAACTGATTAGTTATTATCACTCTCCATATTTAAAGTCGTATCTGTGGCTGTTTGTGATAGGACAGTTTTTCGAGGAGATGTTTATAGACAGCGTTGGCTTTTAATAAAACAGACATTAGCCATCATTTAAAACTAAATCTACACTTTTCTCTCTTTATCTTACCTTTAGATTTAAAAAAAATTATTTACAGGAAGTTACTATAACTTTTAAAATGCTGGGTTGTCATATAAGCCAATGTTGGGTCAAATATGAACATATCGGCTCCTAAAAAGTACTGAAGTGTGTTATAGTAAAGGTATCGTCCCGCTGACAGCTTTGACACAAATACTATAGTGTGTTTTTGAACACTGCAGTGTTACTTTCTGTCCTTAGTAAAGTACCTGAAATAAGCTGTTGTGGTAAATCTATAGTTGCTCATTTATGCTGTGCTATTTAAATGAGTCAAGCCCAAACACTGGATCAGTTGCTCAGTGATTAAAGACTTTTTGTTCGACGTGAAACAGACTTTACGAATAAAACAAGACTTGACAAATTCTGTCACCTCAGGCTAAAGCCGGTGATAAAAAGTATTTATGTATTAAATATGTGTATTTTATTGTTGTGATTTTTGTGCTTACATATTAAAGTTGTGGAAAATTTGGCACGGTGGCTAAGTGGTTAGCACTGTTGAAGAAGGTCGCTGGTTTTAGTCTCAGCTGGGACAGTTGGCATTTCTGTGTGGAGTTTGCATGTTCTTTCCGTGTTGGTGTGGGTTTCCCTTCGAGAGTTTCGTTTTCCCCCACAGTCCAAACACAGGTGTATATGTGAATTAGATTAACTAAATTGGCTGTAGTGTGTGAGTGTCTGTGAGTGTATGGGTGTTTCCCAGTACTGGGTTGCAGCTGGAAGGATATCCGCTGCGTAAAATATATGCTGGAATAGTAAGTGGTTCATTCCACTGTGGCGACCCCTGATAAATAATAGACTAAACCAACGGAAAATGAATGAAGTTGTGGAATATTTGTTCATTTTTAATTTTACTCTTAATTTATCAAACTGATGTTATCCTGTGTCTGTGTTCAAGCAGTCCCTCCTGGAATTTGCATGCAAAAATTTAGATATTTCCAGACAATAATAATAATGATTGTTCAGCATTTGTGTGGTTCTGCAGTGGAAATATACACAGATCTAAGTGCTGCGTTACTTTTCTGACCTCAAGAGCTGTTGGTCTGTGTAATTTACATGGAAAGTGTTGACCTCTTAACCATAAAGCCTACCATCATATCTGACACATGACTCAAAATAATGCAAATAAATAAAACTTCAGATCTCTTCTGCAATGGTTTTAAACTTTAGCAATTAAAATTTAAATTTGGAAACTTTAGCAATTAATACAAAAATACACCAGGCTCAAACAGGCTTTGGCTGAATGAGTGTCTGAAATGGCTCACAGAATCAATGAGCATTTTCTATATGTGAATATAATGTTAATTACCATCAATGTTGTGTCATTTGCTTGATTTTGCATGTTTGTAGAATCACTGTATCTGGAGGGACTGCTAAACACAACAGCTTCCTGTTTTCAATTCACTGTTGGTCAAGGAAATTCATCTATGTAAATAACACGGAAAAGCCAGAGAATTTGTTATCTATCTATCTGTCTATATATATATGCTCACCAGCCACTTTATTAGGTATACCTTTCTACTAGGTTGGACCCCTTTTGCGATTAGAACTGCCTTAATCGTTCGTGGCATAGATTTAACAAGGTGCTGGAAATATTCCTCAGAGATTTTGCTCCATATTGACATAATAGCATCACACAGTTGCTGCAGATTTGTCGGCTGCACATCCTTAAGTTGCTCTATTGGATTGAGTCTGGTGACTGTGGAGGACATTTGAGTTCAGTGAACTCATTGTCATGTTTAAGAAACCAGTCTGAGATGATTTGCGCTTTATGATATGGAGCGTTATCCTGCTGGAGGCAGCCATCAGAACATGAGTACATTGTGGACATAAAGGGATGGACATGGCCAGCAACAATACTCAGGTAGGCTGTGGCGTTGACACGATGTTCAGTTGGTACTAATGGGCCCAAAGTGTACCAAGAAAACCTCCCCCATACCATCACACCACCACCATCAGCCTAAACAGTTGATCATGTTGTTGATGCCAAATTCTGAGCCGACCATCTGAAGCAGAGCAGGCAAATTTTCTCCAATCTTCTATTGTCCAGTTTTGGTGAGCCTGTGTGAATTGTAGCCTCAGTTTCCTGTTCTTAGCTGACAGGAGCGGCACCCGGTGTGCTCTTCTGCTGCTGTAGCCCATCCGCCTCAAGGTTGGACGTGTTGTGTGTTCAGAGATGCTCTTCTGCAGACCTCGGTTGTAACGAGTGGTTATTTGAGTTACTGTTGCCTTTCTATCAGCTGGAACCAGTCTGGCCATTCTCCTCTGACCTCTGGCATCAACAAGGCATTTGCACCTACAGAAATACCGCTCACTGGATATTTTCTCTTTATCAGACCATTCTCTGTAAACTCTTGAGATGGTTGTGCATAAAAATCCCAGTAGATCAGCAGTTTATGAAATACCCAACAACCATGCCACGTTCAAAGTCACTTAAATCCCCTTTCTTCCTCATTCTGATGCTTGGGTTGAACTGCAGCAGATCCTCTTGACCATGTCTAAATGCCTAAATGCATTGAGTTGCTGCCATGACTGGCTGGTAAATTTGCGTCACTGAACAGTTGGACAGCTGTACCTAATAAAGTGGCCGGTGATTTTTATTTTATTTTTTTTATCTTTTTAAATAATCACAGTGTTATTTAGCAGCTTTTAGCAACAAATTTGCCTTTTGCAACATAAAGAATATTTGCCAATTTTTGGTGGGTCTGTAATCCCCACCAAA
The DNA here is from genome assembly GCF_052040795.2 of Danio rerio. Taxonomy (NCBI): domain Eukaryota; kingdom Metazoa; phylum Chordata; class Actinopteri; order Cypriniformes; family Danionidae; genus Danio; species Danio rerio. The sequence continues at coordinate 58,443,633 of NC_141021.1, forward strand.
GTTTTTTTTGATTGATTGATTGATTGATTGATTGACTGATTGATTGATTGATTGATTGATTGATTGATTGATTGATTGATTGATTGATTGATTGATTGATTGATTGATTGATTGATTGATTGATTGATTGATTGATTGATTGATTGGAAAATAATGGCTAGATTACCCAAGATTTATTAAGAATTTCCTCCTACTAATTTGTTTAATTTCCAGTCAGTGCTTTGGTTGGTTGATGAAAATTCAACACACCGCTGGATATCGCATCCCATAATGGAGCTCATTGCTTTCAAAAGTAAGTGTTTTGATTTTTCTATTTTGATTTAGAAAAAAAGTGTATATTTAATCATTTATTAGTTAGGAAACCAAACAATACTAATAATTCATAACACTATGCAGGAACAGTGTTGTATAACGTTACCTTGCCTTCCTCTGCAAGCCATCAGAAAAATGACTTTTATTAAGGTGGTTAAAAGCAAAACGGGTTTTGTGTCACATGATTAAATTAGTCAAATGGCGCCACCTTGTGTCTGTGAATGGTTGCTGTTCTCTTTTGTGAGCAGTGAGAGAGTACAGCATAATTTATAAAAACAGCATGGTAATATTAATTATTTTTTTGTTTTAATCTCAGGTGTTGTACGGTTGCTGTTGACTGTCGTCACTTTAAGCTGTTGTAAGTGTAAGCCAGCAGTGTTGCAATACGTTTTTTAATGCAACTGTTCACATTAATTTCATCTTACAATAATTACTGTTAAAACGTGACAAATTTAGTAATTTAGCAGATGCTTTTGCAGTTGTCTATGACAGGATGCTAATAAACATCAGTTAATCTCACTTACAAAACAGATCTAATTTGCTGGAATAAAATATTTACTAAAAAAAAACAGTTTAAAGCTGTTTTTCTACCTGAAAAAGAGAGTCAGTACTGAGAAACTCTCTATCAGAAGAAAGAAGTTAATCTGGTTTGGTATTTGCTCTTTCTGATCACATCTTCCTCTTCCTCAGGTTTAATATCCCCCACAGCAGCAGCAGCAGTGAGTCCAGTCTCTGGCTGTGAGCTTTATAATGACCTGTACATCTGCACTGGCGCTCAGTACCGCATGCACTGCAACACTACAAAACATCACTTCTACTACCAGAGAAACCAGAACCAGCACCAGTACCAGTGCTTGAGTAATGACTGTGTCTGTGTTGGTAATAATGACACCTGTGTGTGTTATTATAATACTTCATCCTGCTTCTGTGACACCTTCAGCAATAATATCACCGTGACTGCAGCAGACGGTTCAATTTCAGACTGTACGTTTAATAATGGCTCATACACCTGCATTGGTGCTCAGTACAACATGTACTGTGACACAACACTGCATTATTTTAGGTACTACATATATCCATTCCAAAACCAAAAACAGTACGATTGTTGGACTAATAACTGTGGCTGCCGTTTTACTAAGAACTCCTGTTCATGCGACAGTTGGACATCCTCCTGCTTCTGTACAAATTATGGCTACAGCACCTCTCTTTCCTCAGGACAGAGTTCAGCCACAGTGCCTGACTGTGTGCTTTATAACGACACATACGTCTGCACTGGCGCTCTGTACCGCATGTACTGCAACACAAGAATTCACTATTTCAATTACTGGAGATATCCAAACCAAATCCAGTACTATTGTCAGAATAATAACTGTAACTGCAATTTTAATAATAATTTGTGTTCATGCTCTACTAGCACTCTGTCCTCCTGCTTCTGTGAGACCCTCAGCAACAGCACTTCACTCAATACAAATCTGCCTCCAGTCTCAGCCCCTGACTGTGTGCTTTATAATGACACCTACATCTGCACCGGTGCTCAGTACCGCATGTACTGCAACGCACAAGTGCATTATTTAACTTACCAAAGATATCAGAATCAACACCAATACCAGTGTGTGAGTGATAACTGTAACTGCATTGGCAATAAGGACACCTGTGCCTGCTATACTAGCACTTGGTCCTCCTGTTTCTGTGAGACTTACGGCAATATCACAGCTCTCACTACAGCACGCAGTCCAGTCTATGAGTGTGTGCTTTATAAAGACACTTACATCTGCACTGGAGCTCAGTACCGCATGTTCTGCAACACAAGTTTACATGATTTCTATCAGAGCCAGTGCTCGAGTAATTACTGTAATTGCAATAGTAATAAAGACACCTGTGGATGCTCCAGCAGCACTCTGTCCTCCTGTTTCTGTGAGACTTACGGCAATATCACTGCTGTCATTGCTGGAGTCAGTCCAGTCTATGAGTGTGTGCTTTTTAAAGACACCTACATCTGCACTGGTGCTCAGTACCGCATGTTCTGCAACACAAGCATGCACAGTTTTGACTACTGGAGAAATACAAACCAAAACCAGTACCAGAGCTGGTGCCGGGGTAATTACTGTGATTGCAATGGTAATAAAGACACCTGTACCTGCTCCAGCAGCACTTGGTCCTCCTGCTACTGTGAGTCTTATGGAAAAAGCATTTCTCTCACTACAGGAGTCAGTCCAGGCTGTGTGTTTTATAATGACACTTACATCTGCACTGGTGCTCAGTACCGCATGTTCTGCAACACAAGTCTACATAATTTCTATTATGATATAAATGCGCATCAGTGTACAAGCAGTATCTGTAACTGTAATGGGAATACAAATACCTGTTCATGCTCCTCTAGTGCTCCATCCTCCTGCTACTGTACAGATTTCAGCAATAACATCATCCATGCTGAAGTCAGTCCAATGTACGTCTGCGTGCTTAATAAAGACACATATGTCTGCACTGGTGCTCAGTACCGCATGTTCTGCAACACAAGCATGCACAGTTTCAGCTACCATAGAAATACAAACCAAAACCAGTACCAGAGCCGGTGCTGGAATAATAACTGTGATTGCTATGGTTATAAAGACACCTGTACCTGCTCCAGAAGCACTTGGTCCTCCTGCTTCTGTGAGTCTTACATCTCCACCACCACAACCACAACCACACCCAGTCCAACTACTCCAGGTGAGATATTCCTAGAATGAAACATAATATTTAGTTTATTATACAGTATTTGTGTTGTAATGACGTGCCATTTCATTTCAGCTCTGACTATCACTCTGCCTGATCAATGCACGGTACACAATCAACACTAAACACTTATTCAGCACTTTCAGAGTCTTTCAGGTGTATTGATAAAGCTCACCTGTGATTTCAGAGTCAGGGAGGATGCCTTCAGAATCTACTTCAGCAGCTGGAGAACGTTACACAACTTCCAGTATCTGTACGTTTATAGGAGAAAAATCAAAATCAAGTGTCCTGTTGTTTGGAGATGTGTGTGTGTGTGTGTGTGTGTGTGTGTGTGTGTGTGTAGCATTGCTGTTCTGACTGAATTATTACCCATTTATAAGTGTTTTTGTATCATAAATTAGGTTGTGTCTACGTTTTTGGACATGGCTCTGAACACATCCGCTGTGGTTTTGCCGTCAACTGATTCAAAAGAATTAGTGGCTAATGGAAATCGTGTATTACAAGCAAGCGAGAAGCTCCTATCTGCACTGGTGAAACCAACAGAGACAAGCGACAATGTTAGTTTTACTCTCGATACTGTGGGTGAGTGAAGGTGCAGATTGAGAATCAGGCAATACATCATTTCACATACAGTTCATAGAGTCAGACTTTATCTGAAGAGGTATTTCTTCTGGATGAAGTGAGAAATCCTCATGCATTACTCTCTGAGCTAATAATAAACATACATAAGTAAACATTAACTCACATTGTTTTCTTTAGAGGTAAAAGTTTTCTCGATTGGACCAAAATTCGCTTCAGAACAGTTCCCTCAGCTGGACACAAAAACTGCTTCTATGGACATTGATCTGATCGGGATTGCCAAGAGTAACGAGGAAAAAGGTATGTCAACAGTATTTGCATGCCTGAATTGTGAGCAGTCATACACACACTGATATTAACTTTAATTTCCTATATTGTGCACAAAAGCCCCACAACAGACGTCTGTAAAGGTGAACTGGGATGCAGCAGCTGTGGATTCTTTCTGGATGTGCTGTGCATTTGACCCTGTTTCTGTCCCACAGGATCTGCTGCTGTGGCTTTCATGAGCTACACCACGATGGAGAATCTACTGAAGGCCGACTTCTTCAACACAACTAATGACACCATTAAAACCATGATGTCCACTGTGATCTCAGCTACTCTTCCCAAAACCAGCAACACTGCACTCACCAAACCAGTCAACTTCACCTTCAGACACATCAGAGTGAGTCTGTTGAAAGGCATGGCTGATGGTCATGTGATGATTGTGGGAACTAGTTGTTTTGGACTATCTGAGGACCAGCAACTAGGTCAAACCAGCATGCATGCTTTAAAACATACCTAACCAGCAGATGCTGGTTTTATTTACAGGCTCATTGGGAATACAAGGCCAATTTGTTGGAAAACCACATAGGTTTGTCTGCAGTTTGTGGGTACGGTGTTGTATTACACCACTGACAACTTCTGTCCCTTTTAGCGCTTATACTGACATTAACAGGAACATACTGGATAAAGGGTTGGTTTCACATGGTTTCCCCCACAGCACATAATAAACAGCACAAAAATGACCTAGAAGCATCTGTGGTCTGTAATCGTCAGAGTTCGCCTCACCCGCAGATAACCATAAGGACAGCTTTTCTAGCACGGTCAGTTTACTTGGAAGCTCACCTTGTACAGTGTTGTACTTGGGATGCAGAGCGGTCTGGGTTTGTGAAATCCTGAGCCCCGTTTACACTAATGCGTTTTAGTTTGAAAATGCACACGTTTTGCTACGGTTACGCAGTCCGTCCACACTACGACGGAGTTTTCGAGCGCCGAAAACGGATCGTTTTGGAAACGCTGGACAGGCCATTGTGAAACGCTGCTGCTCCGTCTCAGAGTGGATGGGGGAAAACGAAGACATCTGAAAACGGAGGCGGGGCTGCTGAGATTCGCTACCTGATTGGGGCTTTTGTGTCATTGCGTATCCTTCCCTTATTCGTCAAGCCCCTATCACATGACTATAACACATGGCTTTAACGCTATTGGAAGACAGCAGACCAGCCTTCAGTGTAAACAACAACATGGACACAGAAATGGGAGCGTTGTTTGCACTATTGTTTGTTTTAGGCACCATTGTGCAGTTATTCATTTGTTACGTTTAGTAACAACTCGACCTCGTCGTCTGTCCACAAAAAGACCTCTCTTGCTTTCTTTGCCATCGCGTTCATTGTTCAACCAGCGTTTGTTGACTAACAATAACGAAATGCCGAGCGTGATGCATGCTTTCTGTTTATACTAGAACACGCATACCTAGAGTGTGCGAACGATCACGTGATATATGTTTTTTGTGGCGTAGTGTGGACGGAGAAATGTTTAGAAACGCTAGGTGAAACACTAGTGTGGACGCGGATCGTTTTTGATTTAAAACGCCATTTTAAAACTAAAACGTACTAGTGTAAACAGGGCCTTGGTAAATGGCATGACAACTATCATTGTTAAACCACTTAGCTGAATTACCAATTAGCCCATTTTGTCTTACTTCCGCTATCTTCGTCATTTCCCCCTTTACCAGGGGAAGCTTTCGATACCTTCCTAAACTCAGACTTCTATTTGACCAGGCGGAAGCTCTGGGCTCAATTATCTCAGAGCTCAGGGTTCTCTCCAGGTACAGAATGTCAAATCTGCTAATAGTATCAAGCAATAGTTAAGTGTGAATTCTTGAAATCAGTATTGGTTAGGTTAAGGGAAAGGTGTGGTTCATTGATAGATGCTCTACAAGCTGAGCGGATCCTTACAAACAAATAGGAAAAAGACATGTACAGAGAACGCATGAGAAAATGTGGCCCAGTACCGTTTATGAGATTTGAGTAGCCTCTAGTGCAGGGGTGGGCAACCCTGTTCCTGGAGAGCCACCTTCCTGCAGATTTCAGTTGCAACCCATATCAAACACACCTGAACCAATTAACTATGACCTGAACACCATGTGATAATTACAGGCAGGTGTGTTTGATATGGATAGCAACTGAAATCTGCAGGAAGGTGGCTCTCCAGGAACAGGGTTGCCTACCCCTGCTTTGGATTTGTGAACACGAGCTGCAAGCAAATGTTGCCGGAGCAATGTATTTTACTGTTTGCAAAAAACATAGCCAATGAGCCAAATTTGTGAAAGAAGTTATCTTAAGATGCTTTTTTTGAATGTTATTCTTCTTGCAGGAGTTTGACCCCAGCGGTTCTCTGTCCTGTGTGTACTGGAATATCAGCGAGTGGATTGTAGATGGTTGTTCTGTGTTAAACAGCAACAGCAGCCACACTGTGTGTTCCTGTGTTCATCTGTCCACATTCGCTCTCATCATGCAGACCAGCAGCAGTCCACCACCGGTACCAGAACATTTCTAGAGAGCATTGAAGAGCAGCACAGATCTGGCACTCATGTTCTCTGCATGTTTTCTCAGAGTGATCTGCTGGATCTGCTGGATCTGGTGTGTGTGATCGTGGGTCTGGTGTTCTTCAGTTTGGCTCTGTTGTCCTTTGCTCTTTGTCAGTGGAGTCCTGGAGTCAATAATGTGGCTCGAATCAACATCTGCATCAGTCTGCTGTCGGCTCACCTTCTGTTGCTGCTCACACAACAGTTCCTGAGCCTCATTCGCCCTCAGCAGGTGAGAATGATGAAGGAGCTCTACAGCTCAGCACAGCCGCACTGAGAATCATCATAACCCTCTCTCATGCTCTCCAGGTGTTGTGTGTGGCGATAGCAGGCCTTCTGCACTTCCTCTTCCTCTCCGCCTTTGTGTGGATGTTCATTGAAGCTGTGCTGCTCTTCATCTGTGTCAAGAACCTATCACAGATCAGCTCCAAAAAGAGGGAGGTGCTTAGCAGTGGATTCTTGTGTGCGATTGGATATGTGCTTGCTATGGTTGTGGTGTGTGTGTCTATTGGGCTGGTTCCAGAAGGATACGGCAGTGAACAGTGAGTTGTGTTGTTCATTTCATTGTTTTTATAATGTGTTAACAGATTGTAACAATGTCACATATAATCTTAATATCAGTAACTATCAGTTCTTGTTGATAAATGTATTCGTTTATTATATTGTGTTTTCCTCTAATCAGTTGCTGGATTAAATATGATAAAGGGTTTATCTGGAGTTTCCTGGGTCCTGTTTGTGTCATACTAGGAGTAAGTTTTAGTTACAGACGTTTTTTTCATGACCTGTTAAAATCAACAAAACTCTAAACTGATCATTTCTTAATCTTTCTACAGCTGAACTTGATTCTCTTCATCAGGATCGTCATCTACCTGAACTCTGCTCTCTCAAAACTGAACGCTGAAGTTTCGCAGATGAAGCAAACTAAGTAACAAACATTCTGAGTTAATCGCTTCATGAAAATAACAATTAGTACAGACTAAATCTCCTTTTGTGTTTCTCTGCAGGATTATAGTGTTTAAAACACTGGTTCAGTTTGTGGTTCTTGGTTGTCCTTGGATTCTGGGGTTCTTCACTAATAGCAGTGAGGTGCTGGAGATCGTCTTCCTGATCTTGAACTCTCAGCAGGGAACCTTCATCTTCCTGATCTACTGTCTGCTCAATAATGAGGTCAGACATTTACTCAATCTACCATCATAACTAGGGGTGTAACGATATTCAAACTGAACTAAACAAAGATCACACTTTATTTTGATGGTCTGTTTGTAAATTTAAGTTACATTGCATTTACCTGCCAACTAATTCTCATTAGATTATAAGTAGACTGTTAGGTTGGGGATAGTGTTAGTTGACATATACTTGCAAAGTTTCTTATAGTCAGTTAAATGTCTGTTGAAGGATCAGTATCAACATATAATAAGCAGACAGTCTACTAATACTCAAACACACCATCAAAATAAAGTGTTACCAAACAAACATGATACTCCCCCTACAGTACGAACCACAGAACTCTTATAGCAAACCAAGGTGATGTGCAAATGTTTCTGTGTCCCATCCCTTCAAAATAGTGTTAAAATGGTAAAGCTTACAGTCTTTAGACTTTCTTGGTTACATTTCTTGAAGCAATGAAATTACAGCACAATGTCATTAAGGGCTAATAGTCTGGTTATTCATCATCTGCATTCACACATCTTATAAAAGTGTGTTTTGCATAATATGCCCCCTTTATATATAAGCAATTTTGTAATGAGCTCAGCCACTTTATCCTTTAACTTTCCAGTGTGTGGAAATGCAACTCTATTTTCTCGACAAAATTGTATTATAACCAAGCTAATATGTTTCAGAAGTTAAATGAACCCATCTCCTCCTTTCCCAGATCAGACAGCAGTACTGGAAATGCTTCACATTTCTCTGCTCCGGACACAAACCCAGCAAAATCAACTGAGACCTGATGAAATTTTGAGGACTAAAGCACTTATTTTTAGAAAATCCTGTTTAAGGTGACATTGTGTGCCCATTTCATTTTAGTTGATATGAGTCTTAAGGAAACTTTATAGCCTTCTTTGATTTAATTTCTCAATAGTGGTGTTTAATAGTAGAGCTGTTTTACATCATATCTCTTTAAATGCTAATGAGCAGCAAATGCCCCGCCCATCTCTCATGCTGGATCAGGAATGGTCATTCATTTTTTAGGAGCAGCTAAGTTAAAGCTGTTAATGACAGCCATGTCCCGTGCCTATAATCATCACATATAATTCATCATTGCTTGACATTGCAGCCCAACATTATCAATGTAAAACGTATTCAAACAAACCTCTACATATATGAAAAGTGACACTTGTGTACTTAACAAATGCTCAGCTGCACAGTCTATGAGTGACGAGCCCCCAGGTGTAACCCTGGGATGGGTTCTACTGCACCCAACCCAGTCTGTGCTGGGATCAAACCGCCAATTCTTTGTATGGGGTTGTTTGCTCTTAAAAGGAGGCTAAAGACCATGGCCTCTAGCACCTGTCAATAGAGCACGTTTAGAGGTCAGACGAGTGAGGTTTACATGCATATGGGATTTTGTGTAAGCACACCGGTGAGCCTCTTCATCTGAGCACACATTAGACTGCATGCCAGAATAGTATCATTGTTCAAATGCTGAGAAACTACAGGCATCATTAGCTGCTTCACTATCTGTTTACAAAAAGAGGTGGTGAAGAGGGCGGAGTTCATAATTTGCTTGCACATTTGAAGAAGTAGCCGTTTATGTACAGTATAAACCCTCACTAAATTCAAACAGGTCAATTATGGCACATACAAACACTCCGTTTATGAAAAAACAAGCTGCATGTTTACTTTCAATTTGTCTGAGCTGGCAGACACAGCAAAAACATGACTAAATTTACAAAACATTTTGTCAGATGACATCACTAAAATACTTTTGTAATGGAATCAGTTTTTTAAAGATAACATCAGTAAATAGCTTTCTGTAAATTAGCTGCTATGCTAAAGCTTCATGTCTCATTTTCAATGTCATTAATTTTGATTGAATTTTGTTATGATTTTTTTCATATTTGCATTTAGTTATTTCTGTAATCATTCTCACATATTTAGTCAAATGTAAACAGTAGATAATTGTCATTATTTTGCCTTATTGATAATATTCTGTAAATATGTTTTCTTTTGTTTTTCAGCTTCGATATACATTTGATATATAAATATAAACCACATTTACTATAAATAGTTTCGAAGGCAAATACACTTATTCTTCATCATGCATCACTGAGGACTTCAAAGTGGCATTATCATTCAATAATACAAATTTTAAACATAAGTACAGCAAAATTAGAGCTTTAAATGTATCATCACACTATTAGTAGCAAGTTGTATGTATTAATATTAGCAACTAGTTAATGTTTATTAAGTCTATTCACCTTATTCTTTGCCGACGAGTGGGCACAACCATTTAAATCTTTTTGGCTCGAGACTTCCAGTCTCATTCACTTCCATTCATTTTTAGACGTTAAAAACTGCAAACTCTCATTATGTTATTCTACTTGGTCTGTATAGTCATGCAAACATTTGTTTGTAGAGCAAGTAGTTTGACTGTTTTCTGAAGTTTATTATTGCTAGTCATCTCTCCCACAGGCGACTGAATCGGAAGTTTCAGGTGCACTTCAGCATTTTAGAATAAGGTCATTACTAAAATACACGAATAGGCAACGCAGTGGCACTGTAGGTAGTTGCCTTACAGCAAGAAGGTTGCTGGTTCAAGCCTCGGCTGGGATAGTCAGCATTTCTGTGAGGAGTTTGCATGTTTTTCCTTGTGTTCGCATGTTTTTTTTTTTTTCCGAGTGTTCCGGTTTACCTTAAAAACATGTGGTAAAGGGTGAATTGGGTAGGCTAAACTGCCCGTAGTGTATAAGTGTTAATGAATGTGTATGGATGTTTCCCAGAGATGGTTCGCAGCTGGAAATGCAATTGCTGTGTAAAAACGTGTTGGATAAGTTTGCGATTCATTCTGCTGTGGCGACCCTGCATTAATAAAGGGACTAAGCCGAAAATGAACGAATGAATGAATAATACAAGAATATAGTGTGTGATGAAGATGGTTGAAGATTTATAATTGTTTTTAGACTGAAATTAATAAATAATCTATGAATGTTTCCTTTGATGTCTGTGAATGTACAACAATAATAAAATCAACACTTTTATGATGATGGAGGTGAAGCTGTTGTTGTCTTTACACACTCCACTTCCTAAGCACGATTTCCATTATTTGGATAATATGAAGGTCTTTTTAAAATGTATTCTGGTAAAATGTACTCTGTGTGTTTATTTAGTGTGTTTGTGTAATCGCGTCTTGTTTTTTTTTCTGTCTCAGAGCATCAGTTTGAATATCCATTTGAATTCCAACTAAACAATAAGTTAGTTTCCTCATCAGATAACAAACAAAAACAAAACTCTTATTTACATGCATGAATTAGGATGTATCGAAGCACAGTAGGAGCATTCAGTCTAGTAGGAGAAGACCACTGAATGTTAACAGATCAGGTAAGATCATCTTTATATTCTTTAATGAGAAACTGATTAGTTATTGTCACTTCATCCATATTTAAAGTCATATCTGTGGCTGTTTGTGATAGGACAGGTTTTTGAGGAGACACTTATGGATAGCGTTGACATTTAATAAAACAGACATTAGCCATCATTTAAAACTAAATCTACACTTTTCTCTCTTTATCTTACCTTCAGATTTAAAAAATGTATTTACAGGAAGTTACTATAACTTTTAAAAATGCTGGGTTGTCATATAAGCCAATGTTGGGTCAAATATGAACATATCGGCTCCTAAAAGTACTGAAGTGTGTTTTAGTAAAGGTATCGTCCCACTGACAGCTTTGACACAAATACTATAGTGTGTTTGAACACTGCAGTGTTACTTTCTGTCATTAGTAAAGTACCTGAAATAAGCTGTTGTTGTAAATCTATAGTTGCTCATTTATGCTGTGCTATTTAAATGAGTCAAGCCCAAACACTGGATCAGTTGCTCAGTGATTAAAGACTTTTTGTTTGATGTGAAACAGACTTTACGAATAAAACAAGACTTGACAAATTCTGTCACCTCAGGCTAAAGCCGGTGATAAAAAGTATTTATATATTAAATTTGTGTATTTTATTGTTGTGATTTTGTGCTTACATATTAAAGTTGTGGAAAAGGTGGCACGGTGACTAAGTGGTTAGCACTGTTGCCTGAACAGCAAGAAGGTCGCTGGTTTGAGTCTCGACTGGGACATTTGGCATTTCTGTGTGGAGTTTGCATGTTCTTTCCGTGTTGGTGTGGGTTTCCCTTCAAGAGTTTCGTTTTCCCCCACAGTCCAAACACAGGTGTATATGTGAATTAGATTAACTAAATCAGCTCAAATATATGAGTGTGTGATTGAATGTGAGAGTGTATGGGTGTTTCCCAGTACTGGGTTGCAACTGGAAGGGTATCCGCTGTGTAAAACATATGCTGGAATAGTTAGTGGTTCATTCCACTGTGGCGACCCCTGATAAATAAGTGACTAAACCAAAGGAAAATAATTGAAGTTGTGGAATATTTGTTCATTTTTAATTTTACTTTTAATTTATCAAAATGATGTTATCCTGTGTCTGTGTTCAAGCAGTCCCTCCTGGAATTTGCAAGTAAAAATTCTGATATTTCCAGACTATAATAATAATGATTTTTCAGCATTTGTGTGGTTCTGCAATGGAAATAGCCTACTATCATATTTGACATATAACTCAAAATATTGCAAATAAATAAAACTTCAGATCTCTTCTGCAATGGTTTTAGAAAAATCATGTTAGAATTTGAAACTTTAGCAATTAATACAAAAATACACCAGGCTCAAACAGGCTTTAGCTGAATGAGTGTCTGAAATGGCTCACAGAATCAATGAGCCGTGTTTATGACTCAAGGTATCACACACTAAATGAGTATTTTCTAAGTGTGATTATAATGTTAAATAACATCAATGTTGTGTCATTTGCTTGACTTTGCATGTTTGTAGATTCACTATATCTGGAGAGACTGCTAAACACAACAGCTTCCTGTTTTCAATTCATTGTTGGTCAAGGAAATTCATCTATGTAAATGTCATGAAAAAGTCAGTGAATCTATCTGAGCATACATGTTTTTTATGTTTTTAAATAACCACAGCATTATTTAGCTTTTAGCAACAAATTTGTCCTTTGCAACTTGTCAAGAAAAGTATTTGCCAGTTTTTGGTGGGTCTGTAATTATCATAAACCATGAGTTGAAATTTCAAGTTATTAAAATGACCAAGACTAAGCATTTGTCTAATTTCCTCCTAATAATTTGTTAATTTTGCAGTCAGTGCTTGATGAAAAATCCTACACACTGCTGGATATCATATCCCATTATGGAGCTCGTTGCTTTCAAAAGTAAGTGTTTAGATTTTTTAAAGAAAAAAAGTTTATTTAACATTTTTTTTCATTAGTAAACCAAACAATGCTTATAATTCATAACACTATGCAGGAACAGTGTTGCATAACTTCACCTTTACTTCATCTGCAAGCCAAAATCTTTATTAGAAAAATGACATTTATTGAAACAGTAAAAACTGTTTTGTTTAGTCTCTAACATGATTAAATTAGGGGCGAGGCAGTGGCGCAGTAGCCTCACAGCAAGAAGGTCGCTGGTTCGAACCTCGGCTCAGATGGCGTTTCTGTGTGGAGTTTGCATGTTCTCCCTGCCTTCGTGTGGGTTTCCTCCGGGTGCTCCCTTTTCCCCCACAGTCCTAAGACATGCGGTACAGGTGAATTGGGTAGGCTAAATTATCCGTAGTGTTTGAATGTGTGTGTGGATGTTTCCCAGAGATGGGTTGCGGCTGGAAGGGCATCCGCTGCGTAAAAACTTGCTGGATAAGTTGCGGTTCATTCGGCTGTGGCGCCCCCGGATTGATAATGGGACTAAGCCAACAAGAAAATGAATGATTAAATTAGTCCAATGGCGCCACCTTGTGTCTCTGAATGGCTGCAGTTGTCGTTTGTGAGCAGTGAGTGAGAACAGTATAATGTATAAAAACAGCATGATAATATTGATTTTTTTTTTTTTTTTACTTTCAGGTGTTGTACGGTTGCTGTTGACTGTTGTCACTTTAAGCTTTTGTAAGTGTAAGCCGACAGTGTGCTACAGGGTACTACTTCCAGAAAGAAAATGAGAAATGCATGTCATTATAAAACTGTTAACTCAGTGTGTCAATTAAATGAACTCAGTTAATTCAGTGTGCTGATTATGTAAGAAGTTGACCTGGTTTGGTTTTTGCTCTTTCTAATCACATCTTTCTCTTGCTCAGATTTAATATCCCCCACAGCAGCAGCAGCAGTGAGTCCAGTCTCTGGCTGTGAGCTTTATAATGACACCTTCATCTGCACTGGCGCTCAGTACCGCATGTTCTGTAACACTACAGTGTTTTCATTCAGCTATCAAAGATATTATCCAAACCAATTACAGTACCAATGTAGTAATAATAACTGTAACTGTGTTGGTAAAAATGACACCTGTACATGTTCTGGTTACACTGTGGACTCCTGCTTCTGTGAGAATTACAACCATAGCGTTTTCATCCTAGCAGCAGCGAGTCCAGTCTCAGCCTCTGGCTGTGTGCTTTATAATGACACCTACATCTGCACCGGTGCTCAGTACCGCATGTACTGCAACACACAAGTGCATTATTTCTCCTACCAAAGATATCAGAATCAACACCAATACCAGTGTGTGAACAATACCTGTAACTGCGTTGGAAATAAAGACACCTGTACATGCTCGACTAGCACTCTGTCCTCCTGTTTCTGTGAGAGTTCCGGCAATATCACTGCTGTCACTACAGCACGCAGTCCAGTCTATGAGTGTGTGCTTTATAATGACCTCTACATCTGCACTGGAACTCAGTACCGCATGTTCTGCAACACAAGTCTACATGATTTCCATTATTATAGATACCATTACCACTGTTGGAATCCCCCTGTTGGGTGTATTGGCTATAAAGACACCTGTTCATGCTCCTCTAGCACTCTATCCTCCTGCAACTGCACAGATTACAAAAATAATATCACTATCCCTGCTGGAGTCCGTCCAGTCTATGACTGTGTGCTTTATAATGACACATACGTCTGCACTGGTGCTCAGTACCGCATGTTCTGCAACACAAGCATGAACAGTTTCGACTATCAGAGAAATACAAACCAAAACCAATATCAGAGCCAGTGCTGGGGTAATAACTGTAATTGCAATGGTAATAAAGACACCTGTACCTGCTCCAGTAGCACTCTGTCCTCCTGTTTCTGTGAGTCTTATGGAAAAAGCATCGCTCTCACTACTGCAGTCAATCCAGTCTATGAGTGTGTGCTTTATAAAGACACTTACATCTGCACTGGAGGTCAGTACCGCATGTTCTGCAACACAAGTCTACATGATTTCTATTATAATACAAATATGCACCAGTGTAGAAGCAGTATCTGTAACTGTACTGGGAATAAAAACACCAGTTCATGCTCCTTTAGTGCTCCATTCTCCTGCTTTTCTACAAATTACACCTTTAATATCACTATCCCTGATGGAGTCAGTCCAGTGTATGAGTGTGTGCTTTATAATGACACATACGTCTGCACTGGTGCTCAGTACCGCATGTTCTGCAACACAAGCATGCACAGTTTCGAATACTGGAGAAATACAAACCAAAACCAGTACCAAAGCCACTGCTGGAGTAAAGACTGTGATTGCTATGGTTATAAGGACACCTGTACCTGCTCCAGCAGCACATGGTCCTCCTGCTTCTGTGAGTCCAACATCTCCACCACCACAACCACAACCACACCCAGTCCAACTACTCCAGGTGAGATATTCCTAGAATAAAACATGATATTCAGTTTATTATATTTGTGTTGTAATGACGTGCCATTTCATTTCAGCTCTGACTATCACTCTGCCTGATCAATGCACGGTACACAATCAACACTAAACACTTATTCAGCACTTTCAGAGTCTTTCAGGTGTATTGATAAAGCTCACCTGTGATTTCAGAGTCAGGGAGGATGCCTTCAGAATCTACTTCAGCAGCTGGAGAACGTTACACAACTTCCACTATCTGTACGTTTATAGGAGGGAAAAAAATCACATGTCCTGTTGTTTGGAGATGTGTGTGTGTGTGTGTGTGTGTGTGTGTGTGTGTGTGTGTGTGTGTGTAGCATTGCTGTTCTCACTGATTATTTGCACCCATTTATAAGTGTTTTTGTATCATAAATTAGGTTGTGTCTACGGTTTTGGACATGGCTCTGAACACATCCGCTGTTGTTTTGCCGTCAACTGATTCAAAAGAATTAGTGGCAAATGGGAATCGTGTATTACAAGCAAGCGAGAAGCTCCTATCTGCACTGGTGAAACCAACAGAGACAAGCGACAATGTCAGTTTTACTCTCGACACTGTGGGTGAGTGAAGGTGCAGGTTGAGAATCAGGCAATACATCGTTTCACATACAGTTCATAGAGTCAGACTTTATCTGTAGAGTTATTTCTTCAAAGTGAAGAATCCTCATGCATTACTCTCTGAGCTAATAATAAAGATACATGAGAAAAGATTAACTCACATTATTTTCTTTAGAGGTAAAAGTTTTCTCGATTGGACCAAAATTCGCTTCAGAACAGTTCCCTCAGCTGGACACAAAAACTGCTTCTATGGACATTGATCTGATCGGGATTGCCAAGAGTAACGAGGAAAAAGGTATGTCAACAGTATTTGCATGCCTGAATAAAATCCTCTGATTTTCACCATACATATAAACAGTGAGCAGTCATACTCTTCCAGATATTAACTTTTATTCCCCTTATTGTGCATGAAAGCCCCACAAAGACGTCTGTAAAGGTGAACTGGGATGCCGCAGCTGTGGATTCTTTCTGGATGTGCTGTGCATTTGACCCTGTTTCTGTCCCACAGGATCTGCTGCTGTGGCTTTCATGAGCTACACCACAATGGAGAATCTACTAAAGGCCGACTTCTTCAACACACAAAATAACACAAATAAAACCATGATGTCCACTGTGATCTCAGCTACACTTCCCAAAACCACCAACACTACACTCACCAAACCAGTCAACTTCACCTTCAGACACATCAGAGTGAGTTCATTTAGAGCGATTCTGTTGAACGGCATGGCTGATGGTCATGTGCTGATTATGGGAACATGATTATGGTCAAACCAGCATGCATGCTTTAAAACATACCTAACCAGCAGATCCTAGTTTTATTTACAGGCTCATTGGGAAAACATGGCCAATTTGTTGGAAAACCACATAGGTTTGCCTGCAGTTTGTGGGTAAATAGAATGTTACGGTGCTGTATTACACCACTGACAACTTCTGTCCCTTTTAGAGCTTATACTGACATTAACAGGAACATACTGGATAAAGGGTTGTTTTCGCATGGTTTCCCCCACAGCACATAATAAACAGCACAAAAATGACCTAGAAGCATCTGTGATCTGTAATCGTCAGAGTACGCCTCACCCGCTGATATCCATAAGGACAGCTTTTCTAGCACGGTCAGTTTGCTTGGAAGCTCACCTTGTACAGTGTTGTACTTGGGATGCAGAGTGGTCTGGGTTTGTGAAATCTTGGGCCCCGTTTACACTAATGCGTTTTAGTTTGAAAACACATAAGTTTTGCTACGGTTACGCCATCTGTCCACACTACACCAGAGTTTTTGAGCGCAGAAAACGGAGCGTTTTGGAAACGCTGGACAGGCCATTGTGAAACACTGCTGCTCCGTCTCAGTGTGGATGGGGGAAAACGGAGACATCTGAAAACGGAGGCGGGGCTGCTGAGATTCGCTACCTGATTGGGGCTTTTGTGTCATTGCGTATCCTTCCCTTATTCGTCAAGCCCCTATCACATGACTATAACACATGGCTTTAACGCTATTGGAAGACAGCAGACCAGCCTTCACTGTAAACAACAACATGGACACAGAAATGGGAGCGTTGTTTGCACTATTGTCTGTTTTAGGTGCCATTGTGCAGTTATTCATTTGTTGCGTTTAGTAACAACTCGACCTCGTCGTCTGTACACAAAAAGACCTCTCTTGCTTTCTTTGCCATTGCGTTCATTGTTCAACCAGCGTTTGTTGACTAACAATAACCAAATACTTCCTGTTTATACTAGAACACGCATGACCAGAGTGTGCAAATGGTCACGTGAAATATGTTTTTGGTGGCGTAGTGTGGACGGAGATATGTTCAGAAACGCTAGGTGAAACACTTTTGTGGACGCGGATCGTTTTTGATCTAAAACGCTGTTTTAAAACTAAAATGCACTAGAGAATGGCATGACAACTACCATTGTTAAACCAAATAGCTGAATTACCAATTAGCCCATTTTGTCTTACTTCCGCTATCTTCGTCATTTCCCCCTTTACCAGGGGAAGCTTTCGAGACCTACCTAATCTTGAACCTCCTTACGTGCTATTTGACCAGGCGGAAGCTCTGGGCTCAGTTATCTCAGACCTCAGAGTTCTCTCCAGGGACAGAATGTCAAATCTGCTAATAGTATCAAGCAATAGCTAAGTGTGAATTTTGAAATCAGTATTGGTTAGGTTAAAGGAAAGGTGTGGTTCATGCATAGATGCTCTACAAGCTGAGCGGATTCTTAGAAACAAATACGAAAAAGACATGTACAGAGAACGCATGAGAAAATGTGGCCCAGTACCGTTTTTGAGATTTGAGTAGCCTCTAGTGCAGGGGTGGCCAACCCTGTTCCTGGAGAGCCACCTTCCTGCAGATTTCAGTTGCAACCCATATCAAACACACCTGAACCAATTAATTAGGACCTGAACACCATGTGATAATTACAGGCAGGTGTGTTTGATATGGATAGCAACTGAAATCTGCAGGAAGGTAGATCTCCAGGAACAGGGTTGCCTACCCCTGCTTTGGATTTGTGAACACGAGCTGCAAGCAAATGTTGCCGGAGCAATGTATTTTACTGTTTGCGAAAAACATATCCAATGAGCCAATTTTGTGAAGAGAAGTTATCTTAAGATGCTTTTTTTGAATGTTCTTCTTCTTGCAGGAGTTTGAGCCCAGCGGTTCTCTGTCCTGTGTGTACTGGAATATCAGCGAGTGGATTGTAGATGGTTGTTCTGTGTTAAACAGCAACAGCAGCCACACTGTGTGTTCCTGTGTTCATCTGTCCACATTCGCTCTCATCATGCAGACCAGCAGCAGTCCACCACCGGTACCAGAACATTTCTAGAGAGCATTGAAGAGCAGCACAGATCTGGCACTCATGTTCTCTGCATGTTTTCTCAGAGCGATCTGCTGGAGCTGCTGGATCTGGTGTGTGTGATCGTGGGTCTGGTGTTCTTCAGTTTGGCTCTGTTGTCCTTTGCTCTTTGTCAGTGGAGTCCTGGAGTCAATAATGTGGCTCGAATCAACATCTGCATCAGTCTGCTGTCGGCTCACCTTCTGTTTCTGCTCACACAACAGTTCCTGAGCCTCATTCGCCCTCAGCAGGTGAGAATGATGAAGGAGCTCTACAGCTCAGCACAGCCGCACTGAGAATCATCATAACCCTCTCTCATGCTCTCCAGGTGTTGTGTGTGGTGATAGCAGGCCTTCTGCACTTCCTCTTCCTCTCCGCCTTTGTGTGGATGTTCATTGAAGCTGTGCTGCTCTTCATCTGCGTCAAGAACCTATCACAGATCAGCTCCAAAAAGAAGGAGGTGCTTAGCAGTGGGTTCCTGTGTGTGATTGGATATGTGCTTGCTATGGTTGTGGTGTGTGTGTCTGTTGGGCTGGTTCCAGAAGGATACGGCAGTGAACAGTGAGTTGGTGTTGTTTATTTCATTGTTTTTTTTTTATTTATTTGTAAACAGATTGTAACAATGTCACATATAATCTTAATATCAGTAACTATCAGTTCTTGTTGATAAATGTATTCGTTTATTATATTGTGTTTTCCTCTAATCAGTTGCTGGATTAAATATGATAAAGGGTTTATCTGGAGTTTTCTGGGTCCTGTTTGTGTCATACTAGGAGTAAGTTTTAGTTACAGACGTTTTTCTCATGACCTGTTAAAATCAACAAAACTCTAAACTGATCATTTCTTAATCTTTCTACAGCTGAACTTGATTCTCTTCATCAGGATCGTCATCTACCTGAACTCAGCTCTCTCAAAACTGAACGCTGAAGTTTCGCAGATGAAGCAAACTAAGTAACAAACATTCTGAGTTAATCGCTTCATGAAAATAACAGTTAGTACAGACTAAATCTCCTTTTCTGTTTCTCTGCAGGGTTATGGTGTTTAAAACACTGGGTCAGTTTGTGGTTCTTGGTTGTCCTTGGATTCTGGGGTTCTTCACTAATAGCAGTGAGGTGCTGGAGATCGTCTTCCTGATCTTGAACTCTCAGCAGGGAACCTTCATCTTCCTGATCTACTGTCTGCTCAATAATGAGGTCAGACATTTACTCAATCTACCATCATAACTAGGGGTGTAACGATATTCAAACTGAACTAAACAAAGGTCACACTTTATTTTGATGGTCAGTTTGTTGAATTTAAGATACATTGCATTTACCTGCCAACTAAGTCTCATTAGATTATAAGTAGACTGTTAGGTTGGGGTTAGTGTAAGTTGACATGTACTTGCAAAGTTTCTTATAGTCAGTTAAATGTCTGTTGAAGGATTAGTATCAACATATAATAAGCAGACAGTCTACTAAAACTCAAACACACCATCAAAATAAAGTGTTACCAAACAAACATGATACTCACCCTACAGTACGAACCACAGAACTCTTATAGCAAACTGAGGTGATATGCAAATGTTTCTGTGTCCCATGCCTTCAAAATAGTGTTAAAATGGTAAAGCTTACAGCCTTCAGACTTTCTTTGTCACATTTCTTGAAGAAATGAAATTACACCACAATGTCATTAAGGGCTAATAGTCTGGTTATTCATCATCTGCATTCACACATCTTATAAAAGTGTGTTTTGCATAATTTGCCCCCTTTATATGAAAGCAATTTTGTAATGAGCTCAGCCACTTTATCCTTCAACAGACAGTGTGTGGAAATGCAACTGTATTTTCTTAAAAAACAAAACAAACAAAAAAAATTGCATTATAACCAAGCTAATATGTTTTAGAGGTTGAATGAATCTGAACTCATTTCCTCCATTTCCAGATCAGACAGCAGTACTGGAAATGCTTCACATTTCTCTGCTCCGGACACAAACCCAGCAAAATCAACTGAGACCTGATGAAATTTTGAGGACTAAAGCACTTATTTTTAGAAAATCCTCATAAAGGTGACATTGTGTGTCCATTTCACTTCAGTTGATAAGAATCTTAAGGAAACTTTATAGCCTTCTTTGATTTAATTTCTCAATAGTGGTGTTTAATAGTAGAGCTGTTTTACATCATATCTCTTTAAATGCTAATGAGCAGCAAATGCCCCGCCCATCTCTCATGCTGGATCAGGAATGGTCATTCATTTTTGAGGAGCAGCTAAGTTAAAGCTGTTAATGACAGCCATGTCCCGTGCCTATAATCATCACATATAATTCATCATTGCTTGACATTGCAGCCCAACATTATCAATGTAAAATGTATTCAAACAAACCTCTACATATATGAAAAGTGACACTGGTTTACTTAACAAATGCTCAGCTGCACAGTCTATGAGTGACGAGCCCCCAGGTGTAACCCTGGGATGGGTTCTACTGCACCCAACCCAGTCTGTGCTGGGATCAAACCGCCAATTCTTTGTATGGGGTTGTTTGCTCTTAAAAGGAGGCTAAAGATCATGGCCTCTAGTGCCTGTCAATAGAGCACGTTTAGAGGTCAGACGAGTGAGGTTTACATGCATATGGGATTTTGTGTAAGCACACCGGTGAGCCTCTTCATCTGAGCACACATTAGACTGCATGCCAGAATAGTATCATTGTTCAAATGCTGAGAAACTACAGGCATCATTAGCTGCTTCACTATCTGTTTACAAAAAGAGGTGGTGAAGAGGGCGGAGTTCATAATTTGCTTGCACATTTGAAGAAGTAGCCGTTTATGTACAGTATAAACCCTCACTAAATTCAAACAGGTCAATTATAGCACATACAAACACTCCGTTTATGAAAAAACAAGCTGCATGTTTACCTTCAATTTGTCTGAGCTGGCAGACACAGCAGAAACATGACTAAATTTACAAAACATTTTGTCAGATGACATCACTAAAATACTTTTGTAATGGAATCAGTTTTTTAAAGATAACATCAGTAAATAGCTTTCTGTAAATTAGCTGCTATGCTAAAGCTTCATGTCTCATGTTCAATGTCATTAATTTTGATAATTTTATTATGATTTTTTTCATATTTGCATTTAGTTATTTCTGTAATCATACTCTCATATTTAGTCAAATGTAGATAGTAGATAATGGTCATTATTTTGCCTTATTAATAATATTCTGTAAATATGTTTTCTTTTGTTTTTCAGCTTCGATATACATTTGATATATAAATATAAACCACATTTACTATAAATAGTTTCAAAGGCAAATACACTTATTCTTCATCATGCATCACTGAGGACTTCAAAGTGGCATTATCACTCAATAATAAAAAGTTTTAAACATAAGTACAGCAAAATTAGAGCTTTAAATGTATCATCACACTATTAGTAGCAAGTTGTATGTATTAATATAAGCAACTAGTTAATGTTTATTAAGTCTATTCACCTTATTCTTTGCCGACGAGTGGGCACAACCATTTGAATCTTTTTGGCTCGAGACTTCCAGTCTCATTCACTTCCATTCATTTTTAGACGTTAAAAACTGCAAACTGATATTTTCTTATTATGTTATTCTACTTGGTCTGTATAGTCATGCAAACATTTGTTTGTAGAGCAAGTAGTTTGACTGTTTTCTGAAGTTTATTATTGCTAGTCATCTCTCCCACAGGCGACTGAATCAGAAGTTTCAGGTGCACTTCCGCATTTTAGAATAAGGTCATTACTAAAATACACGAATAGGCAACGCAGTGGCACAGTAGGTAGTGCTGTCGCCTTACAGCAAGAAGGTTGCTGGTTCAAGCCTCGGCTGGGATAGTCAGCATTTCTGTGTGGAGTTTGCATGTTTTTCCTTGTGTTCGCATGTTTTTTTTTCCGAGTGTTCCGGTTTACCCTAAAAACATGTGGTAAAGGGTGAATTGGGTAGGCTAAATTGCTCGTAGTGTATAAGTGTTAATGAATGTGTATGGATGTTTCCCAGAGATGGGTTGCAGCTGGAAATGCAATTGCTGCGTAAAAACGTGTTGGATAAGTTTGCGATTCATTCTGCTGTGGCGACCCTGCATTAATAAAGGGACTAAGCATTATATTAAGTGTGATGAAGATGGTGGAAGATTTATCATTGTTTTTAGATTGAAATTGATAAATAATCTATGAATGTTTCCTTTGATGTCTGTGAAGCATAATAACAAATGTACAACAATAATAAAATCAACACTATTATGATGATGGAGGTGAAGCTGTTGTTGTCTTTACACACTCCACTCCCTAAGCACGATTTCCATTATTTGGATAATATGAAGGTCTTTTTAAAATGTATTCTGGTAAAATGTACTCTGTGTGTTTATTTAGTGTGTTTGTGTAATCACGTCTTGTTTTTCTGTCTCTGAGCATCAATTTGAATATCCATTTGAATTCCAACTGAAAAATAAGTTAGTTTCCTCATCAGATAACAAACAAAAACAAAACTCTTATTTACATGCATTAATTCGGATGTAACGAAGCACAGTAGGAGCATTCAGTCTAGTAGGAGAAGACCACTGAATGTAAACAGATCAGGTAAGATCATCTTTATATTCTTTAATCAGAAACTGATTAGTTATTGTCACTCCATCCATATTCACATTTGTATCAGTAGCTGTTATCAGTAGGTTTTCGAGGAGACGCTTATAGACAGCGTTGACATTTAATAAAACAGATATTAGCCATCTTTTATAACTAAATCTACACTTTTCTCTCCTTATCTTACCTTTAGATTTAAAAAAAATTATTTACAGGAAGTTACTATAACTTTTAAAAATGCTGGGTTGTCATGTAAGCCAATGTTGGGTTAAATATGAACATATCGGTTGCTAAGAAGTACTGACGTGTGTTTTAGTAAAGGTATCGTCCCACTGACAGCTTTGACACAAATACTATAGTGTGTTTTTGAACACTGCAGTGTTACTTTCTGTCATTAGTAAAGTACCTGAAATAAGCTGTTGTGGTAAATCTATAGTTGCTCATTTATGCTGTGATATTTAAATGAGTCAAGCCCAAACACTGGATCAGTTGCTCAGCAATTAAAGACTTTTTGTTTGATGTGAAACAGACTTTACGAATAAAACAAGACTTGACAAATTCTGTCACCTCAGGCTAAAGCCGGTGATAAAAAGTATTTATATATTAAATATGTGTATTTTATTGTTGTGATTTTTTGCTTACATATTAAAGTTGTGGAAAAGGTGGCACGGTGGCTAAGTGGTTAGCACTGTTGAAGAAGGTCGCTGGTTTGAGTCTCAGCTGGGACATTTGGCATTTCTGTGTGGAGTTTGCATGTTCTTTCTGTGTTGGTGTTGGTTTCCCTTCGAGAGTTTCGTTTTCCCCCACAGTCCAAACACAGGTGTATATGTGAATTAGATTAACTAAATTGGCTGTAGTGTATGAGTGTGTGTGAATATGAGAGTGTATGGGTGTTTCCCAGCACTGGGTTGCAGCTGGAAGGGTATCCGCTGTGTAAAACATATGCTGGAATAGTTAGTGGTTCATTCCACGGTGGCGACCCCTGATAAATAATAGACTAAACCAAAGGAAAATAATTGAAGTTGTGGATTTTTTTTCATTTTTAATTTTACTTTTAATTCATCAAAATGGTTTTATCCTGTGTCTGTGTTCAAGCAGTCCCTCCTGGAATTTGCATGCAAAAATTCTGATATTTCCAGACAATAATAATAATGATTTTTCAGCTTTTGTGTGGTTCTGCAGTGGAAATATACACAAATTTAAGTGCTGCGTTACTTTTCTGACCTCAAGAGCTGTTGGTCTGTGTAATTTACATGGCAAGTGTTGACCTCTTAACCATAAAGCCTACCATCATATCTGACACATGACTCAAAATGATCCAAATAAATAAAACTTCCGATCTCTTCTGCAATGGTTTTAGAAAAATCATCTTAGAATTTGAAACTTTAGCAATTAATACAAAAATACACCAGGCTCAAACAGGCTTTGGCTGAATGAGTGTCTGAAATGGCTCACAGAATCAATGTGCTGTGTTTATGACAACTCCAGGTATCACACATCAGATGAGCATTTTCTATATGTGAATATAATGTTAATTACCATCAATGTTGTGTCATTTGCTTGATTTTGCATGTTTGTAGATTCACTCTATCTGGAGGGACTGCTAAACACAACAGCTTCCTGTTTTCAATTCATTGTCGGTCAAGGAAATTCATCTATGTAAATAACACGGAAAAGCCAGAGAATTTGATATCTATCTATCTGTCTATGTATATATGCTCACCAGCCACTTTATTAGGTACACCTTACTAGTACTGGGTTGGACCCCTTTTGCCTTCAGAACTGCCTTAATCCTTTGTGGCATAGATTTAACAAGATACTGGAAATATTGCTCAGAGATTTTCCTCCATATTGAAATGATAGCATCACACAGTTGCAGATTTGTCAGCTGCACATCTATGATGTGAATCTCTCATTACACCACATCACAAGAAAGGGGTCTGGATGCAGACCTGGTGTAGTGCATTCTGAGCTGCATCCAATACTTTTTAATGAGCTCACCTAACCCCACCCCTAACCCTACCCCTCACGGTGATGTCACTTGCTCCATTTGAGTGCATTGTGTCTGACATTGCATTGCTGCATCCAGATACAATTGCATGACAAAGGTGCTCTAATGAATTGAGGTCTGGTGACAGTGGAGGCCATTTGAGAACAGTGAACTCATTATCATGTTCCAGAAAACATCAGAAGATGAGTACATTGTGGTCATAAGGGATAAACATGGTCAGCAACAATACTCAGGTAGGCTGTGGCGTTGACAAAATGTTCACTTGGACCATTGTGTGTAAACCCTATGGTTGTGCATGAAAATTCCAGTAGATCAGCAGTTTCTAAAATACTCAGACCAGCCCATCTGCCACCAACAACTCTGCCTTGTTCAAAGTCACTTAAATCCCCTTTCTTACCTATTCCCCATTGTCTTGGCCATGTCTACATGCCTAAATGCATTGGATTGCTGCCATTTAGGATCATATACACTAGAAATTCTAAAAGTTCAGTCAAAGCAAGGTAAATCAGCTTTCAGCTACTGGCAGCGCCCCCTGCTGCTGATATCAGCTTCCAGAAATTATCAGATGTGCTCCAACATTAGACACATAAACATCAAGACTGAACACATGTTTAGCTGTGCCTTTACTGAATGAGCACTGTGCTACGTCTGATAGATTGCACTATTATGTTTTTCTCCCGTTTCATTTTATTATAACCTGTTTTAACACATTTTAATCTGTTTTTATACTATTTGTGTGTATATATATATTTTTTTCTTTTATATGTGTCTTTTAATCCTGTTTAAGTAAAGCACTTTGAATTGCCACTGTGTATGAAATGTGCAATATAAATAAACTTGCCTTGCCATGTGATTGGCTGATTAAAAATTTACGTTAACAAGCAGTTGGACAGGTGTATCTAATAAAGTGGCCGGTGATATATCATGTGTGTGTGTTGGATATATAAACAGTACATATGTATGTTTTTAAATGTTCTTAAATCATCACAGGGTTATTTAGCAGCTTTTAGCAACAAATTTGCCTTTTGCAACTTATAAACAAAAATATTTGCCAATTTTGGTGGGTCTGTAATCATTATAAAATACAATTTTTTTTTTAAATTCTAAGTTATTTAGAAAATAATGGCTAGATTACCCAAGTTCCTCCTACTAATTTGTTTAATTTCCAGTCAGTGCTTTGGTTGGTTGATGAAAATACAACACACCGTTGGATATCGGATCCCATAATGGAGCTCGTTGTTTATAAAAGTAAGTGTTTTGATTTTTCTATTTTGATTTAGAAGAAAAGTGTATATTTAATAATTTATTAGTTAGTAAACCCAACAAAACTTCATTAAAATTAAGTCATAACAATATGCAGGAACAGTGTTGCATAACGTTACATTTCCTTCATCTGCAAGCCAAAATCTATTTAAATCTATTTAACTCTATCAGAAAAATGGCATTAATTGAAAGGGTTAAATTAAAAGCAAAATGGGTTTTATATCACAAGAACAAAAATTGTCAAATGGCGCCACCTTGTGTCTCTGAATGGCTGCAGTTCTCGTTTGTGAGCAGTGAGTACAGTACAATTTATAAAGCCAGCATGATAATATTGGTTATTTTTTTGTTTTAATCTCAGGTGTTGTACGGTTGCTGTTGACTGTCGTCACTTTAAGCTGTTGTAAGTGTAAGCCAGCAGTGTTTCAATATGTTTTTTTAATGCAATTGTTTACATTAATTTCATCTTACAATAGTTACTGTTAAACTGTAATGCCTTTAGTAATTTAGCAGATGCTTTTGCAGTTTTTCTATGACAGGATGCTAATAAAAATCAGTTAATCTCACTTACAAAACAGATCTAATATGCTGGAATAAAATATTTACAAATAAACACAGTTTAAGCTGTTTTGTTTTATTACCTGAAAGAAAAGAATCAGTACTGAGAAACTGTTAATTTAGTGTGCTGAATCTGATTATGTAAGAAGGAAATTGACCTGATTTGGTATTTGCTGATATTTCTCATATTTCTCATATATTTTTGCTCATATTTCTGATCACATCTTCCTCTTCCTCGGGTTTCATATCCCCCACAGCAGCAGCAGCAGTGAGTCCAGTCTCTGGCTGTGAGCTTTATAATGACCTGTACATCTGCACTGGCGCTCAGTACCGCATGCACTGCAACACTACAAAACATCACTTCTACTACCAGAGAAACCAGAACCAGCACCAATACCAGTGCTTGGGTAATGACTGTGTCTGTGTTGGTAATATTGACACCTGTGTGTGTTATAATAATACTTCATCCTGCTTCTGTGACACCTTCAGCAGTAATATCTCCGTCCCTGCAGCAGACAGTTATATTTTGGACTGTATGTTTAATAATGGCTCATACACCTGCATTGGTGCTCAGAACAACATGTACTGCAACACAACACTGCATTATTTTAGCTACTATATAAATCCGTTTCAAAACCAAAACCAGTACTTTTGTTGGACTAATAACTGTGACTGCAGTTTTAATAAGAACTCCTGTTCATGCTCCAATCCGACATCCTCCTGCTTCTGTACAAATTATGGCTACAGCACCTCTCTTTCCTCAGGACAGAGTTCAGCCACAATCCCTGACTGTGTGGTTTATAACGACACATACGTCTGCACTGGCACTCTGTACCGCATGTACTGCAACACAAGAATTCACAATTTCAATTACTGGAGAAATCAAAACCCATACCAATATCAATGCAGGAATCACTGTGACTGTATTATTAATACTCAGGGCTCCTGTTCATGCTCTTTTAGCACTCCGTCCTCCTGCTTCTGTGAGACCCTCAGCAATAGCGCTCCATTCAATACAAATCTGCCTCCAGTCTCAGCCCCTGACTGTGAGCTTTATAATGACAACTACATCTGCACCGGTGCTCAGTACCGCATGTACTGCAACACACAAGTGCATTATTTCACTTACCAAAGATATCAGAATCAACACCAATACCAGTGTGTGAGCGATAACTGTAACTGCGTTGGCAATAAGGACACCTGTGCCTGCTATACTAGCACTTGGTCCTCCTGTTTCTGTGAGATTTACGGCAATACCACAGCTCTCACTACAGCACGCAGTCCAGTCTATGAGTGTGTGCTTTATAAGGACACATACATCTGCACTGGAGCTCAGTACCGCATGTTCTGCAACACAAGTCTACATAATTTCTATTATAATATAAATTCACATCAGTGTACAAGCAGTATCTGTAGCTGTACTGGGAATAAAAACACCTGTTCATGCTCCTCTAGTGCTCCATCCTCCTGCTACTGCACAGATTACAGCAATAACATCATCCCTGCAGGAGTCAGTCCAGTCTATGACTGTGTGCTTTATAATGACACATACGTCTGCACTGGTGCTCAGTACCGCATGTTCTGCAACACAAGCATGCACAATTTCAACTACCAGAGATACACAAACCAAAACCAGTATCATAGCCAGTGCTCGAGTAATTACTGTAATTGCTATGGTAATAAAGACACCTGTAAATGCTACAGCAGGGCTCTGTCCTCCTGTTTCTGTGAGTCTTATGGAAAAAGCATCACTCTCACTACTGCAGTCAGTCCAGTCTATGAGTGTGTGCTTTATAAAGACACTTACATCTGCACTGGAGCACAGTACCGCATGTTCTGCAACACCAGTTTACATAATTTCTATTATAATATAAATTCACATCAGTGTACAAGCAGTAACTGTACCTGTACTGGGAATAAAAACACCTGTTCATGCTCCACTAGTGCTCCGTCCTCCTGCTACTGCACAGATTTCAGCAATAACATCACCATCCCTGCAGGAGTCAGTCCAGTCTATGACTGTGTGCTTTTTAAGGACACATACGTCTGCACTGGTGCTCAGTACCGCATGTTCTGTAATATAAGCATGAATAGTTTCAGCTACTGGAGGAACACAACTCAAAACCAATATCAGAGCCAGTGCTCGAGTGACTGTTATTGCAATGGTAATAAAGACACCTGTACCTGCTACAGCAGCACTTGGTCCTCCTGCTACTGTGAGTCTTACATCACAACCACAACCACAACCACACCCAGTCCAACTACTCCAGGTGAGATATTCCTAGAATGAAACATGATATTCAGTTTATTATACAGTATATGTGTTGTAATGACGTGCCATTTCATTTCAGCTCTGACTATCACTCTGCCTGATCAATGCACGGTACAATGAACACTAAACATTTATTCAGAGCACTTTCAGAGTCTTTCAGGTGTATTTATAAAGCTCACCTGTGATTTCAGAGTCAGGGAGGATGCCTTCAGAATCTACTTCAGCAGCTGGAGAACGTTACACAACTTCCACTATCTGTACGTTTATAGGAGAAAAATCAAAATCAAATGTCCTGTTGTTTGTGTGTGTGTGTGTGTGTGTGTAGCATTGCTGTTCTTACTGAATTATTACCCATTTATAAGTGTTTTTGTATCATAAATTAGGTTGTGTCTACGGTTTTGGACATGGCTCTGAACACATCCGCTGTGGTTTTGCCATCAACTGATTCAAAAGAATTAGTGGCTAATGGAAATCGTGTATTACAAGCAAGCGAGAAGCTCCTATCTGCACTGGTGAAACCAACAGAGACAAGCGACAATGTTAGTTTTACTCTCGACACTGTTGGTAAGTGAAGGTGCAGATTGAGAATCAGGCAATACATCATTTCACATACAGTTCATAGAGTCAGACTTTATCTGAAGAGGTATTTCTTCTGGATGAAGTGAGAAATCTTCATGCATTACTCTCTGAGCTAATAATAAACATACATGAGAAAAGATTAACTCACATTATTTTCTTTAGAGGTAAAAGTTTTCTCGATAGGACCAAAATTCGCTTCAGAACAGTTCCCTCAGCTGGACACAAAAACTGCTTCTATGGACATTGATCTGATCGGGATTGCCAAGAGTAACAAGGAAAAAGGTGTGTCAACAGTATTTGCATGCCTGAATAAAATCCTCTGATTTTCACCATACATTTAAACAGTAAGCAGTCATACTCTTCCAGATATTAACTTTTATTCACCTTATTGTGCACAAAAGCCCCACAACAGACGTCTGTAAAGGTGAACTGGGATGCCGCAGCTGTGAATACTTTCTGGATGTGCTGTGCATTTGACCCTGTTTCTGTCCCACAGGATCTGCTGCTGTGGCGTTCATGAGCTACACCACAATGGAGAATCTACTGAAGGCCGAGTTCTTTAACACACAAAATAACACGAATAAAACCATGATGTCCACTGTGATCTCAGCTACACTTCCCAAAACCACCAACACTACACTCACCAAACCAGTCAACTTCACCTTCAGACACATCAGAGTGAGTTCATTTAGAGCGATTCTGTTGATGGTCATGTGCTGATTATGGGAACTGGTTGTTTTGGACTATCTGAGGACCAGCACATAGGTCAAACCAGCATGCAAGCTTTAAAACATACCTAACCAGCAGATGCTAGTTTTATTTACAGGCTCATTGGGAAAACGTGGCCAATTTGTTGGAAAACCACATAGGTTTGTCTGCAGTTTGTGGGTACAGTGCTGTATTACACCACTGGCAACTTCTGTCCCTTTTAGCACTACTACTGACATTAACAAGGGCATATTGTCGATGGATAAAGGGTTGTTTTCGCGTGGTTTTTCTCACAGCACATGATAAACAGCACAAAAATTACCTAGAAGCATCTGTGGTCTGTAATCATCAGAGTTCGCCTCACCCGCTGATATCCAAAGCTTTTCTAGCACGGTCAGTTTGCTTGGTAGCTCACCTTGTACAGTGTTGTACTTGGGATGCAGAGCGGTCTGGGTTTGTGAAATCTTGGTAAATGGCATGGCGACTATCATTGTTAAACCAATTAGCTGAATTACCAATTAGCCTATTTTGTTATAATTCCGCAATCTTTGTCATTTCCCCCTTTACCAGGGGAAGCTTTTGAGACCTACCTGATCTCGAACCTCCTTGCTTGCTATTTGAACAGGCTGAAGCCCTGGGCTCAATTATCACAGACCTCAGAGTTCTCACCAGGGACAGAATGTCAAATCTGCTAATAGCATCAAGCAATAGCTAAGCGTGAATTTGTGAAATCAGTATTGGTAAGGTAAAGGGAAAGGTGTGGTATATGGATAGATGCATTACAAGCTGACCGGATTCTTACAAACAAATACGAAATAGACATGTACAAGGAACACATGGGAAAATGTGGCCCAGTACCGTATTTGAGATTTGAGTAGCCTCTATTGGATTTGTGAACACGAGCTGCAAGCAAATGTTGCCGGAGCAATGTATTTTACTGTTTGCGAAAAACACAGCCAATGAGCCTGGGTTGGAAAAAACATGATGGAAATAAATAAGAACAAGGGTATTTTGTGAAGTGAAGTTATCTTAAGATGCTTTTTTTTGAATGTTCTTCTTCTTGCAGGAGTTTGAGCCCAGCGGTTCTCTGTCCTGTGTGTACTGGAATATCAGCGAGTGGATTGTAGATGGTTGTTCTGTGTTAAACAGCAACAGCAGCCACACTGTGTGTTCCTGTGTTCATCTGTCCACATTCGCTCTCATCATGCAGACCAGCAGCAGTCCACCACCGGTACCAGAACATTTCTAGAGAGCATTGAAGAGCAGCACAGATCTGGCACTCATGTTCTCTGCATGTTTTCTCAGAGCGATCTGCTGGAGCTGCTGGGTCTGGTGTGTGTGATCGTGGGTCTGGTGTTCTTCAGTTTGGCTCTGTTGTCCTTTGCTCTTTGTCAGTGGAGTCCTGGAGTCAATAATGTGGCTCGAATCAACATCTGCATCAGTCTGCTGTCGGCTCACCTTCTGTTTCTGCTCACACAACAGTTCCTGAGCCTCATTCGCCCTCAGCAGGTGAGAATGATGAAGGAGCTCTACAGCTCAGCACAGCCGCACTGAGAATCATCATAACCCTCTCTCATGCTCTCCAGGTGTTGTGTGTGGCGATAGCAGGCCTTCTGCACTTCCTCTTCCTCTCCGCCTTTGTGTGGATGTTCATTGAAGCTGTGCTGCTCTTCATCTGTGTCAAGAACCTATCACAGATCAGCTCCAAAAAGAAGGAGGTGCTTAGCAGTGGGTTCCTGTGTGTGATTGGATATGTGCTTGCTATGGTTGTGGTGTGTGTGTCTGTTGGGCTGGTTCCAGAAGGATACGGCAGTGAACAGTGAGTTGTGTTGTTCATTTCATTGTTTTTTTTTTTTTTTAACAGGTTGTAACAATGTCACATATAATCTTAATATCTGTAACTATCAGTTCTTGTTGATAAATTTATTCGTTTATTATATTGTGTTTTCCTCTAATCAGTTGCTGGATTAAATATGATAAAGGGTTTATCTGGAGTTTTCTGGGTCCTGTTTGTGTCATACTAGCAGTAAGTTTTAGTTACAGACATTTTTCTCATGGCTTGTTAAAATCAACAAAACTCTAAACTGATCATTTCTTAATCTTTCTACAGTTGAACTTGATTCTCTTCATCAGAATCGTCATCTACCTGAACTCGGCTCTCTCAAAACTGAACGCTGAAATTTCACAGATGAAACAAACCAAGTAATGAATGTGATTCATTTTTAACAAAAACACAAATGAATTAAACTACACACAATATCTTGTTCTTTCTCTCATTTACCACAGGGTTATGGTGTTTAAAACACTGGGTCAGTTTGTGGTTCTTGGTTGTCCTTGGATTCTGGGATTCTTCACTAATAGCAGTGAGGTGCTGGAGATCCTCTTCCTGATCTTGAACTCTCAGCAGGGAACCTTCATCTTCCTGATCTACTGTCTGCTCAATAATGAGGTCAGACATTTACTCAATCTACCATCATAACTAGGGGTGTAACCATATTCCAACTTAACTAAACAAAGATCACACTTTATTTTGATGGTCCGTTTGTTGAATTTAAGATACATTGCATTTACCTGCCAACTAATTCTCATTAGATTAGAAGTAGACTGTTAGGTTGGGGTTAGTGTTAGTTGACATATATTTGCAAAGTTTCTTATAGTCAGTTAAATGTCTGTTGAAGGATCAGTATCAACATATAATAAGCAGACAGCCTACTAATACTCAAACAGACCATCAAAATAAAGTGTTACCAAACAAACATGATACTCCCCCTACAGTACTCTTATAGCAAACCAAGGTGATATGCAAATGTATCTGTGTCCCATCCCTTCAAAATAGTGTTAAAATGGTTACGCTTACAGTCTTTAGACTTTCTTGGTTACATTTCTTGAAGCAATAAAATTACAGCACAATGTCATTAAGGGCTAATAGTCTGGCTACTCATTATCTGCATTCACACATCTTATAAAAGTGTGTTTTGCATTATATGCCCCCTTTATATATAAGCAATTTTGTAATGAGCTCAGCCACTTTATCCTTCAACAGACAGTGTGTGGAAATGCAACTCTATTTTCTTGACAAAATTGTATTATAACCAAGCTAAAATGTTTCTGAAGTTAATTGAACCCATCTCCTCCTTTCCCAGATCAGACAGCAGTACTGGAAATGCTTCACATTTCTCTGCTCCGGACACAAACCCAGCAAAATCAACTGAGACCTGATGAAATTTTGAGGACTAAAGCACTTATTTTTTAGAAAATCCTCATAAAGGTGACATTGTGTGCCCATTTCATTTCAGTTGATATGAGTCTTAAGGAAACTTTATAGCCTTCTTTGATTTAATTTCCTAATAGTGGTGTAAATAAACACCCTTTTACCCAGTCAAAAATGCCACAAAGCACAGTGAGCTGTTTTACATCATATCTCTTTAAATGCTAATGAGCTGCTTATGCCCCGCCCATCTCTCATGCTGGATCAGGAATGGTCATTCATTTTTGAGGAGCAGCTAAGTTAAAGCTGTTAATGACAGCCATGTCCCGTGCCTATAATCATCACATATAATTCATCACTGCTTGACATTGCAGCCCAACATTATTAATGTATGCTAAAGCTTCATGTCTCATTTTCTCTGAAATTAATTTTGATAGAATTTTGTAGTTTTTCCATATTTGTATTTAGTTATTTCTGTAATCATACTCACATATTTAGTCAAATGTAGACAGTAGATGTTTGTCATTTTTGCCTTATTGATAATATTCTGTAAATATCATGTTTTCTTGTTTTTCAGCTTCGTTTGAGTTTTCTGAAATAAACCACATTTATTATAAATAGTTTCAAAAACATCCACTACCTGCCAAAAGTCTTGTCACCTATCCAAGTTTTAGGAACAACAAATAATAAGTTGACTTCTAGTTGATCAATTAGTATCAGAAGTGGCTTATATAAAGGCAAAGGCCTCAAGATTACGCTTATTTTACACGAAAATAAAATCTGATCATGCCTTGATATTTAAAGTTTTAAAAACTAAAGTTTAAATTAAATTAAAGTTTTAAACATAAATACAACAGAGTTATTGCTTTGGATGTATTACACTATCAGTCTCAGACCATATATATATATTAATATTAGCAACTAGCATATTGTTTATAAAGTCTAATTTTAGACTAATTATCTTTCTTTTTTTCTTTTTTCTGTTGAAATCTTACTTTATTATTTTAGAAGTGTGTATTTGTGAATTGTGCTTTCATTTTAATTGTCTCTATTATAATAAAATAATATTTAGTGTGATGAAGATGGTGGAGGATTTATCATTATTTTTAGATCGAAATAAATAAATAATCTACAAATGTTTCTTTTGATGTCTTTTTGATGTTCTTTTGTAATAACAAATGTACAACAATAATAAAATCAACACTATTATAATGATGGAGGTGGAGCTGTTGTTGTTTTTGTAATTGCATTTTGTTTTCGTTTTTTAGCTCAGAGCATCAATTTGAATATCCATTTGAATTTGAGCAGGAAAATACGTTAGCTTCCTCATTATAACCTTTTTATAGAATTTCCAACACAAAATATTTGCATTAATTATGAAGCAACAAAGCGCAGTAGGAGTATTCAGTCTAGTATAGGAGAAGATCATTGAATGTAAACGCAGATCAGGTAAGATCCTCTTTACATTATTAAATGAGAAGAAGCTGTTTAGTTATCATCACTCTCCATATTTACAGTGCTTGTCTTCAGTAGCTGTTTGTGATCAGACAGGTTTCCAAGGAGACGCTTATAGACAGGATAGAAAACTTGACATGCAATGAAACAGACATTAGCCATTATTTAAAACTAGATCTACACTTTTCTCTCTTTATCTTACCTTCAGATTTTAAAAAATACAAATTTACAGGACGTTACTATAACTTTTAGAAAATGCTGGGTTCATATAAGCCAATGTTGGGTCAAAAAGGAACATATCGGTTCCTAAAAAGTACAGTATATTTTGAAATGAATAATGTCAGAGTGACACATGCTTGATGTTTTTAAACAGAATTATTGCAAACAATTTATTTGTGTTGAATTTAAACAAACAAATTAAGTTTAATAATGTTCAACTTAATTTGTTCGTTTAAATTCAGCCCAAATTAATTGTTTACAACCACTTAACATAAAAAATTGAGTAAATCCAAGGTATCGTCTTTGAATAATTTTTTTTCAATGTATAGCAAAGTATTTTAATTAATCTATTAATCTGTTAAGGTAAATATATTGATGCTATAATAATACAACACTCAATAAATGATTTTTGCTGCTTGTTCAAATTACTTGCTTGAAATGAGCTGAATTGCCACATTTTTTAGTTTTTTGGGGGGTCATTTTATATATAATTATTTTTAGGGGTTTTTCACCTTTATTATAACAGGACAGTACAGAATTTAGGCAGGAAAGCATAGGGAGCAGAGAGAGGGGAAGGATTGGCAAAGGACCTCAAGCCAGGAATCAAACTCGGGTCATCGTGAGCACATTGGTGCTACAGTATATGTCAGTGCACAGTACCACTAGGCTACTGGCGCTGACTTTTGGGGGTTAACCTAATTGTTTTTTATTCAATCCAGCACAATATCATGGCAGTTCATAACTTTCTGATATAGTGGCTAATTCATAAGATCTAATTCGTACAATTAAATATGATTCGCTCATCAGCCAATGATGGTTGGGTTTAGCGGTGGGGTTTGGTTCCACATGTCCTTTTCAAAATCATACATTTTCGCATGACTGAGCTTAAGACTAAATTTAACTTACGGATTAGCCACTAAAATGACAAAACTTAAAATACTTACGTTTCCTCATAAGACCAGGCTGGTTCAATCCACTTGAAATTGTAAAAAAACAATCAAATTATCCTAACTGATTTGTTTCAGGGCAACACAAAGGAATTGTGTAGAACCCAGAGTTTTATACACTAAAACGTGCAGGATTACACACAATTCATTCATGCTGTCCCAATACAAGATGATTAGGTTAACTTAACACTCAACATATTTATGTGGATTGAACATAAAAAAAATTTAATTGTCCCAATGAAATCTCAAGAATTGTGTTGTTTCAGCTCATTTTAATTAAATAGTTTAAACAAGCAAAAAATATATATATTTTTTAGCGTACAGTGAAATGTAGTAATTAGGGTTGCACGGTTTACCGGTACTATAATAGTTTCGTGATACTATGGCTCCAAAATACTGGTGGTGCCATTATATTTTGTAAACGCTAGTCATTAACTGTCTATTTATTAAATACATATTGTTGCATGTGGAAAGTCACTAAAATGCTCTCACAAGATTGTGCAACAATAGATCCTTTTATTTGAATAGTCTGTAGAGCACTGTAAGGTTGCAAAACTGTGAAAAAAAACAATTGATGAAAAAACCAAAAGAGCAACAGGAAACACTGAAATAAATTTTTTAATTATTTTAGACCACTTCATATTGTCTAATTGTAGCAAATTTAATTTGGTATAATTTGTATCATGATTTTAATATATTTTTTGTTGCTCAGTTATCTTCAAAATAAACAAAAAGAACTAATGCATTTTAGGTGAATTGATGTGCAAATACTTGTTTTGATAATATGGGAATTATGAACTAAATTTAAGTAGCTCTAATATAACATAAAATATAGTATTTCTGACAGATTTGAGTTATGACTTACAGTATCTTTCCCAGTGATGGGTTGCAGCTGGAAGAGCATCCGCTGCGTAAAACATATGCTGGATAAGTTGGCGGTTCATTCCGCTGTGGCGACCCCAGATTAATAAAGGGACTAAGCCAAAAATAAATAAATAAATAAATGACAGTATTGCAATTTGGTATCACGATACTTAAGCTAGTATAGCATCTTAATGTGAATTAATGGTATCACAATAACCCTAGTAGTAATGTAAACAATTACTCAGTATTGTAGGTTATATTATACTTCAATCCACCACAGTTTACTGTTGTAAAACTAAAATATACTATAGTATTTATTACAGTTATCAGTTCACCATAGTTAATACTACAGTATGTAGCATTCATTAACAAAGTGTTGTAAATACTATAATACTGTATAATACAATTTACTATGGGTGACATGGTGGCACAGTGGGTAGTGCTGTCACCTCACAGCAAGAAAGTCGATGGATTAAGCCCCAGGTGGGTCAGTTGGCACTTCTGCATAGTTTGCATGTTCTCCCAGTGTTGGCATGGGTTTGCTCCGGTTTCCAAAGACATGCGCTATAAGTGAATTGGCTAAGCTAAATTGTCTGTAGTGTATGTGTGTATGTCCTGGTCCTCCAGGTTGTGGGTTGAGCGTTTTGCTAACAACCCACCTCATAAAACTAGATGTTAACAAACACTAATATGGTGCGGCTAAATATCAGCTTCAATATAAACGGCCCTAAGAGAAAGTAATACACTTTACTATAGTAATTTTATATCCTCATTTCTCTCAGTGAAGCAAGTGTGTAAATGTAGGATTTAGTCAGTAGTCTGTTCTGCATGTCTTAACTTTAAGATAACCCAGTTGTGTGTGTACAAGTCAGACACAATCTTTAGTAATCTTTAGTAATCTTTAGTAGTCAAGCACAAACACTGGAATAGTTGATTAAAGATGTTTTGAATAACTTGAAACAAACATACTAGAAAAACCTCACCTCAGGCTAGAGCTGCATAAAGGTTTCCGGGTTCACGTATGAAAATGTCATGTAAATAATGTCAGTTTGAGTAGATTTCAGTCACTACAACGGTCGTTTAACATTGCTAGTTGTCTAAAACCATCTTAGCTGGTAAACTAACATACCTTTT
The DNA here is from genome assembly GCF_052040795.2 of Danio rerio. Classification (NCBI taxonomy): domain Eukaryota; kingdom Metazoa; phylum Chordata; class Actinopteri; order Cypriniformes; family Danionidae; genus Danio; species Danio rerio. The sequence continues at coordinate 58,482,185 of NC_141021.1, forward strand.
GTTTTGTTTTGTTTTTTGGGGAAAGGTGGAGGTGATTGTTAGGGTTTCTCTCTGTCTTTTATTTGTTTGGCCTTCTGGAGGTTTTGAATTTGATAGTTTATTTCTGCTTTTGAATTGCGTTATTGGAGCTTGATCTTTCTTCCAGCAACTTTTATCCTTAAAAGGTTTGAAAAAGTGACTTTTATGGACATCTGTAATAGTTTGCACTGCTATATTGTCTGAGTTGGTGTTCTATATTGCGCTGTAAACACCTTCTAGTAAACTGCAGCACACTGTCTGTTATTTTAAAGACTTATTTCTCTGTATGTTATTTCTTTTACATCATATTATTTACTAAAATGTCAATAAATGTAACTATGAAACTGCAGAGTTGAATTGTCAACATCGAAATTGGACAGAACAGAGATCAACATTCTAAAATGCAATTCACAACCGTAAATAAACAAGTGTAAAACACAAAATACAGAAACAGTTCATTAACATATTTTTACAGTGCATGTTATCATTTTTTAACAGTGTGGGATGATTTCAGGAATTCTCATTGGCCACAAATAAACCTAAATATTTAAATGTTTAACATGATGATGTCAGGAAATTGCAAATTTCTGTTTGCATCATTGATGTGAGATGTAAAGCAGCGGAAGATTTATCTCAGTCTCATTTCAGCAGAAATGTAGCAAAGAGATAAGGTGATTCGGCAATAAACGCTGAAACTTGATCAGCAAGTTTTACTCGCCAAAAAAGCTGTAATAATCTATGCAACATATTAACATACAATGTTTAATTTAGATCATAAACATGGTAAAATTCACAACTAAATCATTGACTATTTAAATAATTTGTCGCAATTAGACTGTAAACTTGTTTGCTCCCAACCGGATTTTACAACATACTGTAACATGCAAATAATAAATTCTCATGAAACTATTCACACAGGTATAAATGTTTGTTTTGTTTTCATCAATAGCAGCTATCATGCCGAAGTTAGAAATGTGACCTTTGGTGTTATATTAGTTTCATATAATCATCTCTGCGTCAGCATTTGAATATGAATTTGAATTTGAGTAGGAGGGGAAAAAAAAATGTGTTGTCTCACTATTTAATCTTCAGCACATTTGCTTGTAGATCAGTAAAGATCATTTAAGGATAAACTCAGATCAGGTAAGACATTCTTAAGTAATATGCAAACAAACTCATTAGTATTACCACAAATCTTTAAACTGTTACAGTTTTGTTAGTCTATACACTGATAAAAAATATGTCTGCAAAATTGTTGCAAACAATTTATATGCGTTGAATTTAAACCAATTAAATTTAGTAATGTTCAGCTTAATTTGTTTGTTTAAATTCATCCCAAATAAAATGTTTACAACCACTTAACTTAAAAAAAGTTTAATAAATCCAAGGAATCATCTTTGAATCCTTTTTTTTTCAGTGTACAGTTAAGTCAGAATTATTGCCCCCTGAATTATTAGCCCCCCTGTTTATTTTTTGCCCAATTTCTGTTTAACGGAGAGCAGATTTGTTCAACACATTTCTAAACATAATAGTTTTAATAACTAATTTCTAATAACTGATTTATTTTATCTTTGCCATGATGACAGTAAATAATATTTGACAAGATATTATTCAAGACACTTCTATACAGCTTAAAGTGACATTTAAAGGCTTCACTAGGCTACTTAGGTTAACTAGGCAGGTTAGGGTAATTAGGCAAGTTATTGTATAATGATGGTTTGTACTGTAGACTATCTGGGAAAAATATAGCCTAAAGAGGCTAATAATTTTGACCTTAAAATGTTTGTTTTTTTTATGTAAAACTGCTTTTATTCTAGGAAAAATAAAACAAACAAGACTTTCTCTAGAAGAAAAAATATTATCAGCCATACTGTGAAAATTTTCTGAATCTGTTCAACATCATTTGGAAAATATTTAAAAATGAAAAAAATCAAAGGCGGCTAATAATTCTGACTTCAACTGTACATTAGGAGTGATAATTTCTGGGATTTATTTTTTTAAAGACTATTTTAAACATAAGGCACACATATTTAATAGTTATTTACTCATTAATATGCTGACAGAAAACACCATTAAGCTACATTAGCTGCATTTGTAGTTCTAATCGAATTCACGTCCAACATGCAATGCACTGTGGGCAATATCAGCAGATAGAGTATGGACGGTTCTACACTTAGATAGAAAAAGTAAATCATCTGGGAACCTCTGGAATACTCTTTTCAACATACAACGATTTGGGACATACTAATTCTATTTTCAAATACTATTTAGGATGAATAGTATGTGAATTGGGACGCAGCATCGAATAAAGCTGCAATCACACTGGATTCCTGCCCCTTAGACTTAGACATTCATAACCATGCAAATGCTTTATAACGCAAGCTCGTGCAACAAGTTTCACAGTTCACTGCACTGCAAACGTCAAACTAGGTGACTGCTGACCTGCGAAATCGGATCACGTGACTACATGAGACCAATCGAAGATCAAAACATGACCTCTCTGGACAGAAATGTAAAATATGGACCAATTACACATTTGAACCTAATTGGTTTATATTACCTTATATTTTTAAATGAAATCTTATATATAGATGTAAATTCCTAAATGCAGTGGAGGTTTGCATGTGTTTGCCACAGCTCATTTGTTTTTCTGCCACTAAACTGTAATGTCCTCTAATTTGCTTCAGATAAAGTGAAACACACTGCAGGCCAAAACTGACAATGGGTTTCTGTGAAGGTGAGTTTATAAAGGTTGGTTCACATTGCCCCAAACACATTTATACATGCAGTCAGATTATGAATTTTAAAATATAGTCAAAAATGCTATTCAATCCAACGAAATTTCAGCTGACTTTTGATCCTCTTTTTTTATATTTCATAACAGGTTTTATAAAAGTTCAGACTGTCATGTCTGTTGTGCTGTGTGAGTCAACAAGATCAATAATCTTTCATTTCTTTTATTTAGACGCCTGAGCTGTGGCATTAATGTGTTGAACATCTTTATGTTCTATATTCAGATATTGTACGTTTTTGTGTTTTGTTGATTAATTTGTGTTAACTGTTTTTCAGTTGTCTTGGCATCTACAACTATGACAACTGTAGATGGTAAGTCTTGTGCTAAAAAAAAACATTTAATAAATTATTTTCTAATATTTCAAAGGATATGGTATGAGAATCGTGAATAAGTTTTCAATAATAAATAATAACTTGGGCGACGCAGTGGTGCAGTAGGTAGTGCTGTCGCCTCACAGCAAGAAGGTCGCTGGTTCAAGCCTCAGCTGGGTCAGTTGCCATTTCTGAGTTTGCATGTTCTCCCTGTGTTTGTGTGGGTTTCCTCCGGGTGCTCCGGTTTCCCCCACAAGTCCAAAGACATGCGGTACAGGTGAATTTGTTAAGCTAAATTGTCTGTAGTGTATGAGTGTGTAAGAATGTTTCCCAGTAATGGTTTGCGGCTGGAAGGGCATCCGCTGCGTAAAACGCGCTAGATAAGTTGGCGGTTCATTCCGCTGTGGCGACCCCAGATTAATAAAGGTACTAATTAGGGGGTTTTACCTTTAATGTGGTTTAATTCCATTAGTCTGACATTTATTCATTCATTTATTTAATTTTCGGCTGAGCCCCTTTATTAATCTGGGGACGTCACAGCGGAATGAACCGCCAACCTATCCAGCATATGTTTTACACAGCGGATGCCCTTCCAGCCGCAACCCACCTTTGGGAAACATCCATACACATTTATTCACACTCATACACTACGGACAATTTAGCCTACTTAATTCATTTGTACTGCATGTCTTTGGACTGTGGGGGAAACCCAGGCCCGGATTGGCTAATCGGGAGGACCGGGAGAATTCACGGTGGGCCGGTGTCCCTAGCTGCTTGCACTCTCAGCAGTCACACTTTTTTCATTTATTTACTTTACTTTTATTTACTATTTACTCTTTTTATTCATTATTTTGCCGCAGCTCCGCTCCTTTTATTTATTTTCTCGCAGCCCCGGCAGCAAAATGCAGCCCGCAGGTTAACTAACGATAATGATGATGCTGTAACTATCGACCCCAAACAGCGGCACCTAAGTGAATATAAGAATTTGAATAATTAATATTAATGAATATTACACCTGCTCAATGAAAATCAGATGATTCACTACATTAATAAATCTGACATCACTTGATCAGAAATCTAAAAAGGGGAGAAAAAAATTAAGCCATCAAAAGAAAGTAATGCTGTGTCTTAAAGATCACAAGCCATTACTTATTTTTTATGCTCATTGTTTAGGCGCCATTGTAGACCAGTGGTTAGCACATTGCGTTTCATCACTGCGGACCCGTGTTCGAATCACACCTGTAAATGTTTTTTTTTTTTTTTTTTCATTTTAATTGTTAAGACATAATACCATTAGGGCTGTTGAACATTTGAATTTCTAAAGCAGCTGTTTTCTTAAAAAAGACGTGATAGTGCCATTAGAAACTGAATTGGAATCAGTAGTAAACTGAGGTGGGCCAGTCTGTCTTGAAACTCCAGGGCTGAAAATGAGTCCCACTCCAGCCCTGGGGAAACCAGAGAACCAGGAGGAAAACCACGCGAATGCGAGGAGAACATGCAAACTCCACACAGAAATGCCAACCTTCTTGCTGTGAGGCGACTGTAGTACTGTGCACCCTTGTGACGCCTTGTTAAAATAATGCTTTTTCAATTTTTGTTCCTAACAGCTAATCTGACTGACCCCTGCAACAACTACACTGTGTTGAACGATTCATGGAGATACATCGGTAGTTCACAACCCCCTGTCATGTGTGACACTTCAGTCTCCTGGAGCGGCTGGTATCGCCTCTTCATTAACAATCTGAGCGCTCAGATCCCAGACACATGTTTTGACATGTATAGCTGTGGCACTGCTGTCCCACTGTGGATTAGTGGTGGACACCCAACAGTAAAGGATGGAATCGTCAACCGAAGTGTCTGCAGTCAGTGGTGCTCGAGCTGCTGCTATAACAGCTATTTTTCCATTAGAGTCAAAGCTTGTCCTGGAAATTATTCTGTCTATGAGCTGATTAGTCCATTGATTTGCTCAGCCTACTGTGTAGGTAAGTCTATTAACATTCAACTTTTGCTTTGAAGTCTTGAGCCTAGCAGCACATGTTGCATTGCATTTAAAGTAAAAGCTTAATCACGTAATGATATTACTTTACATTATCAGTATAGTCAATATTTAAACTCACAATCCAATAACATTTACAGACCATCACATTTAAAATACAATCCAATAGATTTGAATGGTTTCTAATGAGTTTTGGGACATACTTAATCAGGATGTATTGGTTTCAACATGCCACAGATAAAAGCCAACAACTAGAGACCCCAAATTGCAATATCGTATAAATCATAATAAAGCCCCGTTTAGGCAAATTGAGCATCCCGTTATCATCCAATGAATCAAAGGGTGCTTTCACACTTAGTTCAATTGCCTGGTCTGAACCCAAGATCGATTGTCCGCCTTTTCCACCTTCTCGGCTGGTTTGTGTTCACATCATCTTTTTTCTTTATGAACCCCGTTATGATTGCGACATCGAGTTGCTGTTGTGTGTACGGCTGTTGCTTCGTGATGGACATGAAAGCCAAGGCAACAAAATGAAAGAACGTAATGAAAACTAAAGTTTGTTGTACAGTTGGCAGTTCACTTCCGTTATTTGGTACGATTGCATTCATATCATAAGAGAACTGGACCAGAGTTCGCTTGAACCGTACCGCAGACCTCCTCTTTCAGTCTGACTCGGGTTCAGTTTGTGGGTGCGCACCAGAGTTCAGATGACATTGTTCACACTAGCTAAACATCATTTTTGTTTGTGGTCATTTCATATTTAAACTTCTCACTGTCCCATAACTTACTTTAATAAAATACTTTATGTCATATGCATATGTAACTCTACCGGTCCTACACCAACCAACCCACTCCGAGCTGAGATCAAAGCGGTGACTTTTTGTATGGGAGTAAGTTGCTCTAACAAGGAGGCTAACAACCATGGCCTCTAGTGTCTGTCGCTAGAGCACCTTATGAGGTCAAAGCAGTGAGGTTTACCTGCATAGCACTTTGCTAGCTGGCCTCCGTTACACATAAACAGTATCATATATCATCTTCAAGTTCGAGTTCAAAAAAACGTGGTGACAACTGCACCAATAGCCTAGTAGTTTGTGTGTCGACACATAGCAGTACGTTGTTCACTAGGATTGAGCAATGTTGATCAATTCGGCATCGTACAATGTCTAATGAGAAACATCATGATGGCATCATCATTGTAGGTGGGGGTGGGGGTCGTTGTTAAATATCAATTAAGTCATAACGAATTAATTATTTGTAGACTACCATTTTCACTACCTGACCCACATGGTCTTTGCTTTACCAATAACCAAACCATAAAAGTTACACACAAATTACCACCTGTCAATAATTTTTTTTCTGCGGGACTCTGGCATGAAAAGGCAGTGATCTGTATCATTCTAATGGCTTTTCCCACAGCTGGTGGAGGAGACTTCGGTTGGAGTACACTGTAATTTGTATTGTGATTTATGATGGCTTCCTTATTTTATTAATATTATGAGGAAATAATAACAAGTAAATATGCTAGGACTTGACCGTTTTGGTCGCATATGCGCCAAAGTTTTATCAATGCGACCTTAAAATATATTTGAAAGCATTTGTGCGAGTTCATACATTTTCACTGTTTTCACTGCAAAATCCTCACGGTGTGCGCGGATTTAGGAGACATTTATCCAGACATTTATGCCTAAAAACGCCAAACGCAACACTCAGGAACAGATTAACTGTTGTTATGTGAACTTGCTGAAGTAAAAAAAGCCTGCAATGCTTGCCCCGCCTTTTGCTCTTCTTATTGGCCTACTGCTCTAGAACTGAATGCGAATGATTGGTTAATATCAGCTGTCAATCACTCAGTCAATGCCTTCTGCCTTCAGATGACAGGAGCTACAAGCGTGAAAATGTGATGCACTGAAGATGAGAGAGTGAAAATAACATTGACAGACTTTGTTTTAGAAAAAAACTAAAGTTACTAATAACATCTTAGTGATCATGTGCTGAATGTTAATCCACCATTTACACTTTTCCAAGAGTGGATAAAAGACTTCCAGTGGCTTCAAGTCCGCTATGAAAATAACTAAAGCCATTCACTGTAAAGTCTGTGGGACGGGGTTTGCAGATAACAGCGTTTGCCACTGAATCTGCACATTTTTAAGCACAAGAGGTCCTGTATAATCCTTTATTTAATTATCATGATGTGGTCAGTCGTGCAAGCGGCAGGATTGCCGATGGATTGCGATGCCGGCTCAGCATCATAAAGTCTGTCGGCCATCGGCGATGGACAATGGCATCGTCTATTAGCCCAACCCTAGTGTTCACAGTTACCCGACTTCAATTCCCAACTAGAAGTCCTGTCTGTAATCTCCACAGTCCTATCACATTAAAGGTAAAACCCCCTAATTAGTCCCTTTAGGGGTCGCCACAGCGGAATGAACCGCTAACTTAACCAGCATTTGTTTTATACAGTGGATGCCCTTCAAGCTGCAACCCATCAATGGGAAACATACATACACACTCATTCACACACATACATTACAGACAATTTAGCCTACCCAATTCACCTATACGACATGTCTTTGGACTTGTGGGGGAAACCAGAGCACCCGGTGGAAACCCACACCAATACAAGGAGAACATGCAAACTCCACAAAGAAATGCCAACTGACCCAGCCGGGGCTCGAACCAGATACATTCTTGCTGTGAGGTGATTGTGCTACCCACTGCGCCACCGTGGCGCCAAAACCCCCTGATATATAATAATAAAAACAGCTTGAAAACCAAATTGTCCAGGTTTTATTATAATTATTTGAAAACAAATTCATTAACACTGTCATTAACATGGCAAATTCGCACTGAAATGTTTGTTTTTGAGAAAGTATTTGATTTTTGTTTTTTTCAGAAAGTTTTTTAATGTTATTCATGAAATTGTTATGGTTTATTTTATCATTGTCTTCATGTTGATTTCTCTGATTGCAGATGTGCAAACAACACTGGAGGAATTTTGTACAGTAAGTTGAGTTTCTGACATTGAGTTTGACTTAAGTTACTATCGAAAAGGGCCCAAGAGGAGTGCAAAAGACATGCATTGTATACCTGTTTGATAATGTACAATATAGTTGTGCTTTTCTATACATTCTATACAACTTGTTGTTCACAACTTACTTCCTTTTGCTATTAAACCGCAAGTCACATGGTATTTTAAAGCCTGGTAATATTGTGATGTAGTCCTCTGCAAAGATTTAAATGCCTCTAGGCCACAAAAAACTGTAATTTTCTCAGAAATCATCACTGGCATGGACCACCCCACACCTTGAGCTAGACTTTATTGTAGGGATGAAGGGGATGGTGAGAGAACAGTGGGATGAAGGGGAAGGGAAGTAAGAGGATAACCAGTTAACAGGTAAGTAGGTTGATTGGGCATCCTACAATTATGCCCAGAGACTCAGAGTGGGGGGACATTCTCTGTAATATTTTGGTAGATTGTTTGGACCCCCCGATTCAACCTAGGAGTAAAGAGAGGGTTATAGGATTGTGAATGGGAAGCGAGAAAATAGAGAGAGGGAGGGTTAGAAAGAACAAGAAGAACATTGCTAGAGGGCTGGTCTGCCTTAAATACATTTTAGGAAGTAAGCAATTGGTTAAGGAGCAATTGGTTACGCCGCCAAACCATTGTTGAGTTAACGATTTAAAATTAGAATTATTTTGCAGCTATTTTGATGCAGTTTGTTTGAATCCATTACGGGCTTAAGGTATGTAAACGACTCCTATTTATGAGCCAATTGTGTTCTAACTGTTCGGCTGTTTTAGTCTTTCCACGTGTACAATGAAACACCCATTTGTTTTTAGAGTGTTCGTATGTCGCAGGTATTAGGAAGCAAGATTATGCAAATATGCTACTTTGTGGTGACGTAGATCACTATAATGCTAACGATACAGAAATACAATGACGCATTCATTCATTTTCTTTCCAGCTGAGTTTCTTTATTAATCAGGGATCGCCACAGCGAAATGAACCGCTAACTTATCCAGCTTTACACAGCAGGTGCCCTTCCAGCCACAACCCATCACTGGGAAAGACCCATACACTCTCATTCACAAACACAAACTACAGGCAATTCAGTGTATCCTATTCACCTATAGCGCATGTCTTTGGACTTGTGGAAGAAACCGGAGTTACGTCTCGTTAATGCAATTCAGAGCTGATTCTTTCTTTTGAGAGACTACATCTTTATTCTTTTTTTTTTTTTGATTAACAACTTTACAACTGCAGATGAATGTTTCAAAACCCCATCTGACCTGCTCTTGAATATCCTATATAAACATGATCATGATCTGAATTAACTCTTGTGATTTCAGGATTGGACTGCTAAAGATTGTCTTGTAAATATTCTTGACCTGATAGAAAACATCACAGTTCAAGTGCTTCCTTTAAATGTAAGTTTTCAAAAGAAAAATGATAAAACAATCAAATCCTCGGTTATATAAGAATTGATCCAGTTTTGTTGGCTTTCTTGACGTTTACATGTAACTGTATTTATGCAATCAATAATTTTAGACAGTGACCAACTATTTAGACATGGTCCTTGAAGCCACAGAGAGGTTTTTAGTGTCTTCATCGTCAGACAGCCCGGCTGAACTGGCCTCATATGGAAACCGTGTGCTGGAATCCACTGAGAAACTCATTTCTACACTGGTGAAGACGACAGACACAAGTGCCAATGTCAGTTTTACTCTGGAGGATGTAGGTAAGTGGAGACACTGGTGTTAAATATAATGAAAATTGGTTTATTTATGATATCAGAAACTTTATATAGTGTAATAAGTAGTGATGGGTTGGCACAATCAATGAAAATATCTACAAAAACTACATAATTGTCTATCATTACAGAAAATAAGTCAAAATAGCACAAATTCCATCAAATTAGACAAATTTCAAGACCGCCAGTAATGTTTTTATCATTAAAACTATGTGAAAAAACACGACTCAAGACTACATTTGTTTGATTATTGTTATAATTAGATTAAGCATTTGATTTTTCCTAGAAAACTTTGTTGTTGCATTATTGGCTATCACTTCATGGGTCACAAAATCTGGGTCTTTTGAGGTTATACAAGTCTGTTTCCAAGTAGAGGTTCAACTATAGACCATTTCAATGTGGTCGAGTCATTTTATAACTGTAAAAAGAGGCAATTCAATCCTAACTTCATGTTAAAACAGCTATCACAACATTATTTATCAACGTGTGGCTCTTTTTGGATTCTTGGAAGCTGCAGAAATTAAAAATATAAAACAGGATGCTCTTGTTTACATCTCTAAAAATGGTGTATAGTACAGATATAAAATCTTAACAGTAACATGTGTTTTGTTTATTTACTGGTGAAAAAAATATCTAAAAGAATAGTCGAATTAGAGTGTTCAATAACTCCTGCTTTGTCTTTTAATCAGAGGGACACGTTTTCATGGTTGGACCAAATGTCACTTTAGATGAAATCCCTCAACTAAACACAACTAATGCATTTATGGACATTGATCTTATTGGCATTGCCAAAAACAACAAGGACACACGTATGTACTTTGTAGGGGGGGAAAGTGAGGATATCATCATATACACTTTGCAGTTTTTTTTTTTCAGCCAGTATTGCATGCAAGCCTCTGTTTCTGTCCCACAGGATCTGCTGCTGTGGCTTTCATGAGCTACACTATAATGGAGAATCTACTGAAGGCCGACTTCTTCAACACACAAAATAACATGACTAAAACCATGATGTCCACTGTGATCTCAGCTACTCTTCCCAAAACCAGCAACACTGCACTCACCAAACCAGTCAAGTTCACCTTCAGACACATCAGAGTGAGAGACTGAAATGTGTTTTAGTCCAACATCAGCACTGATCAACATCTGAACACATCTAATATTCACTCTGCTCATATTTTCTGCTTGTTTCTTCTTCTTCTTGCAGGAGTTTGAGCCCAGCGGTACTCCGTCCTGTGTGTACTGGAATATCAGCGAGTGGATTGTAGATGGTTGTTCTGTGTTAAACAGCAACAGCAGCCACACTGTGTGTTCCTGTGTTCATCTGTCCACATTCGCTCTCATCATGCAGACCAGCAGCAGTCCACCACCGGTACCAGAACATTTCTAGAGAGCATTGAAGAGCAGCACAGATCTGGCACTCATGTTCTCTGCATGTTTTCTCAGAGCGATCTGCTGGAGCTGCTGGATCTGGTGTGTGTGATCGTGGGTCTGGTGTTCTTCAGTTTGGCTCTGTTGTCCTTTGCTCTTTGTCAGTGGAGTCCTGGAGTCAATAATGTGGCTCGAATCAACATCTGCATCAGTCTGCTGTCGGCTCACCTTCTGTTGCTGCTCACACAACAGTTCCTGAGCCTCATTCGCCCTCAGCAGGTGAGAATGATGAAGGAGCTCTACAGCTCAGCACAGCCGCACTGAGAATCATCATAACCCTCTCTCATGCTCTCCAGGTGTTGTGTGTGGTGATAGCAGGCCTTCTGCACTTCCTCTTCCTCTCCGCCTTTGTGTGGATGTTCATTGAAGCTGTGCTGCTCTTCATCTGCGTCAAGAACCTATCACAGGTCAGCTCCAGAAAGAAGGATGTGCTCAGCAATGGATTTCTGTGTGTGATTGGATATGTGGTTGCTTTGATTGGGGTGAGTGTGTCTATTGGGATGGTTCCAGAAGGATACGGCAGTGAACAGTGAGTTTACTTTTGAGTGATTCAACTCTCAACAGCTTCATCCATCTTTTTTCAGTCTTTATTTGATTGTATCTTACTTTAAACAGATGCTGGATTAAAATGGATAAAGGCTTCTTCTGGAGTTTTTTGGGACCTGTTTGCGTCATACTTGGAGTAAAGCTTTTTTTTCTATGACTTAAGTTTAGAAGAAAAACAATCTGATTAATACTGTTTTTTTCCCTGCACAGTTGAACGTGATTCTCTTCATCAGCATCAGCATCTATCTGAACTCGGCACTCAAAAAGCTGAACGCTGAAGTTTCACAGTTGAAACAAACCAAGTAAAAAACATTGGTTTAATTACTCTTTAGAATAACAAAATGTAAAAGTTAAAGATTAAATTTCAATTTCTCTGCAGGGTTATGGTGTTTAAAACACTGGGTCAGTTTGTGGTTCTTGGTTGTCCTTGGATTCTGGGTTTCTTCGCTCATGTCAATATGGTGGTGGAGATCGTCTTCATCATCATAAACTCTCAGCAGGGAACCTTCATCTTCCTGATCTACTGTGTGCTCAGTACTGAGGTAAGGCATCAATCTGAGGCCCTGTTTACACTAAAACATTTTACAACGCATACGTTTTGCTACGGTTACTCCTTCTGTCCACACTACGCCGGAGATTTTGAGTGCTGAAAACAGAGCATTTTGGAAACGCTGTAGAGGCAGTTTTCATTTTAAAATGCTGCTGCTCTGTCTCAGTGTGGATGAGGGAAAACAGAGACCCTGTTTTCAGATGTCTGATTCAGGCTTTTTCCTCAATATTAAATAGCCTAAACAAAGTTCTGACTTGCAACCTCTCCTTTTAAGTTCAGACTTCTGAAGTTTGATATGGAAAACAAACTCCTAAAACACGTCGGGTAAATCTTAAGAAGGAAACAGTGTACTTTGTACCTCATTTACATCACCCAGGCTATATTGTTTCACTAGCTAAACAATAAAATGAAAACATGATACAACGGACTGCCTATTTTCATTTTGATATTAACAGACGCCAAAAATGACGTCGTGTAGCTGCATTTTTACATGACTGTCAACTTTATGCATATAACAAAACGGAGCCTTCACTCTCAGAAATAAAGTTATGTAAGCTGTCACTGGGATGGTACCTTAATCCATATTGGTACCTTAAAAGTATATATTAGTAGCTAAAAATCTTAGGAGGAACACTTTTGCACTTTTAAGGTACCAATATGTACCCTTGAGGTATTAATATGGACCTTTTAGGTACAAATTTGTACCTTTCGAAAAGGTACCTACCACCACCCCAGCGACAGCTCACGTACCTTTATTTCTGAGAGTGTATAACTGCCTCCTTTAATTTTCACTGAAAATATGAAACATACCCCCTCTTTTGCTGAATATCAGTTTTAATAATCAATAATGTCCATTATAAAAGTATAACATACAATAAATTTATACATTTTAGGAAATAAAGGCAAGCAATCAGTCAAATGTTCAGAATCAGTGTACGTGGTTACATTAATTAATATATTAACTTATGTTCACGCTCAGCCAAAACACAACACCTGAGTTCAAGTAATAGATTCAAAAGACCAAAGTTGGGGAATATGTCGTTAGACATGGAAAATGTTAATTAAAGATCAAGTTTAACAAATATAGTGAGATTAGATCCAGCGGTAGATTCTTGATGAACCGTTCGACGTGCACAGCTCTCACCTGGGGTTCTGCGCTCAAAGCACTTGGTGACTGCCTAGAGCTCAGACATGCACATGCCCTGCAGGGCATGCCAGAGTGTAGTGTGGACGAAAAATTGTTTAGAAACACTAGGTGAAACACCAGTGTGGACATGGAACATTTTCATTCTAAAACACCATTTTAAAACTACGTATTAGCGTAAATGGGGCCGAAAAAAAATGATCTCTGGTAAAATTAAGCCTCTTTTGCATTCTTCATACAAATACAATGATCTCTCATTCTTGTTCAGATCAGGCAGCAGTACAAGAAGATCTTCACATGTCTGTGCTGTGGACGCAAAACCAACAACGTAAACACGGCCCTCAAAACACGCTGAGGATTACACTTCAGGTTAAGACAATCAAGTGCCATTTTAACATTATTTACACATTAAACATGATGAATGTGACTTTCATTATCTAACATCACTGTGCTTATTTTACAAATAACATTTATTTAAAATGTTTTAATAAATGTAACTTCAACTCATGTTTTCTTTTAAACATTTTATTTAAAACCCTTTACAAAAAATACCCCAAACCTCAACATTCACACAATCCAAGAAAGAAAAGAAAAGCATCTGTGTAGTGATTAGTGAATCAACACGTTTCACAGTCACAATTCATATCATCACTTACATGTATGTAAACTAACATTTTCCATCTTCTTTGGTATTGTTTTATTGAAAAATAAAATCTACTCATAAATTTGTGGCTTAGCTGACTTTTTTTTTAACATGCCAACCACGTAACCTCTACATCAAGTGTGGTTTTTATGTGCTTGATGTAGGATTATTCAAGTAGGAATCACCTCGGGCCACCATTACACTGGAAACGACTTAACAGTGGCATCTCTCACAGTCCCATTACACCATATTATAGGAAAAAAGTACAGGGTGCTTTCACAGAAAGACTTCCCTGAGGTGTCCAAAAGGTCCAAAGTGCTGAAGAGAAACCACATCACTGTTCTCTTGCACATCATAGCATCTCCATATCTAAAATAGTGCACAAAAAAAAATGGAACAGCTGGAAACCTTCTGCTAGACTAGACCCTAAAGAAATATTGCACCAAAATAAACATGACTTAGAAGCATAAACAAGTCTAGTCCAGCAAAGTTTCAGTCCATGTAGTCTTTCACCAGCTGAACATTACAGGAAAAACAGATCTTTAAATAACGCAGCTCCAGAGAGCTCAGATATTTAAACACTATGAAACAAAACATGGCAATGGTAGTGACTCCAGCTTTATAGTACATGCAGCTCAAGAAGCTGGCAAAACATTTGCAATAGTGTCCTTGGCATTCTGGGAGAGCTTTTCTGGAAACCTGACCTCGTATTCAACAACCAAGTCTCCGCGGCGATCTGGAGATTTGGGAAGAGGAAGACCTTCCCCGGTGAGGCGCCGCTTCATCCCAGGCCGAACAATGTCCTGAGATGTTACTTTAACTGTGCGACCATCTAGCGTTGGAACGTTAATCACACAACCACAAAGAGCCTGAGAAGAGAGTGGAGAAGAAAGACTTTAGTAAAATGCAAGGTAAATTCATTATTTCTACGCGATTTTCAGAATTCAAAAACATTACGGCTGAGCAACATCAAAATTGGCATTTGTAAATTTAATATACAGATTGCAGTGATTTGAGATAAATTAGTGATTTAAAACAAACAAATATTTGAGCGTCCGCCACTAGCACACTGTCTGAAATAATTTTTAGCACTTCAGGAAATGTATTTACTAGAGACGCATGGGCATGGGACGATAACGGTTTTGAGATGTACTGTGGTTTGGAAAAGTCAAGGTTTTAAAACCGTAAAAATATTCCGCAATACCGTTCCTAAGGTGTGTGTAAATTTCTTTATTTACGTTTTTTAGGACAACAATATCTCCAGCAGAATGATTGATTTTGAAACAAACGGAGACAGCAAAATTCAATAATTCATTAAGCCTGAAACTTTTACTGCCCCAAAATATTTTAAAGGCTTCTCAAAATAAAATATACTGTGTTCAAATGGGAAAAACGTTTTTGTTGTTTACCCCGACATTTAAAAGGAATATATTCTAGAGCAGTAATCACAACACCGTAAAACCGTGATATTTTGATCCAAGGTATCATACCATCAGAATCTTATATCAGCCCATGCCTAGACGATGTATCTGCAGCCATATCGTTATCTGCTGAAAAATGCTATTAATAATGTTATCGTTAGCATTCCAATTTCAAAATTAGGCTGATATCTTTAAGCCGATAAATTATGTAATTGTACAGAACTGCCTGCCTTTTAGTGTGGAGTGCGGTTATAAAATAATCAAATGACTTACAATTGTACAATAATGTAATAATAGACTATATTTAAGTTGGTTTCAGTACTAAGTACTTTTTCGTTTTCATTATATTTAAAATGTTTAACTTGTTAATTAAATCTAATTTTGTCATTTAACCTATTATTTTTATGCAACAGTCAAGATGCATGTAAATTTGCTTTGCGGAAAAAAGGAAATGATTTATGTGAAAGTGTAAATAGGTTTATATAATCACCTTGCCATTTTTAAATTGTTACTTTTTTTGCTTTGAGAAGGCTATTTTTAGATCAGTTCAAACTTATGAAGTTTTTTTTAAATAAAATCAGTTGTTTACTGTACAAAAATATAACATTTTAAAATATTTATATTCATCGGCTAATACACCGGTTATCAGCCTTCAAATCTAAGATTTATTGGCTATCGATATCGGCCCAAAAACCAATTTCGGTGCATCCCTAGTATTTACATGCTAATGTGCATTTCTGAAACCAAGGAAAGTGAACGTCTTAGTTTTCTTGTACAAAAATGTGTAACTTTCAGTATGAATCCTAAACAAGCAACCAAGCCATGTTCAGATACAAGAGTCAAGACAGGCAAGAATTTTCTCCTGTCTGTTTCAAGTGTTTTTGATTTTGCTGATTGATCTTTGATGTTCCTTAATGGTGTGTTTGCTTTCAGAAGTTACATTTTGTGTAATGGTATGAAACATGTTGGTTATTTTAAATATCTAGTGGCGTATAAAATTATTTAGCATGCTATTGAATATTTCTTCAATATCATAGAAATCATCTCACCTCTTTGAGAGTAATTTTTGCAGGATAAATGATGTCCGATCCATCTCGCTTGTACACCGGATGCGGTTTATCCTTCAACACAAACACCACATCTGCAGGGATATTTGATGGCGTCTCGTCACCTTCCCTGGGGAAGGTTATCTTGGTTCCTTCCTTCCAGCCTTTTTTCACCTCCACTGTCAGAATCTTGTCCTCTGAGCGTGTTGTTCGCCCATCGGGGTTCAGACGCTTGCGTGAGATCTTCATCTTCTTGGTGCAGCCAGTGAACACTTCATCTAGACTGACCCGGAGGTCGTGGATCACTGCAGGGTCTTGTTTTCTCTCCATTCTTCCACCGTGACTATGTGTGGTAAAGGAGCGAGGGAAACCACCAATGCCACCCATACCAAAAGAAGCAAACGGGTCATCAGTTTCCATGTTCTCATCCATACCACCGTTATGTCCAAAAATATGTTCGAAAGGATTTCGCCCTCCGAAGAACTCTGAGAACATTGCATGAGGATCTCCTTGGAAAGTGTATGTGTAATTTCCACCACCACCACCTCCTCCAGGAGCACCTCCCTTCAGTCCTGTAAATGGTACACAAATAAATCACATTGCAATCTCTAAACAAAAATACAACACTCAGATTTCAATATTAATTGAATAGTTCATATAAATGTTGATTATTTAGCATTGAACCACTGATCATTTTGATTACTCAACTACACATACTGGTAAAAGGACTGGAGGTTTGCATTCATCTTAACTTGTATCTCCAAAAATACCTAAAGGTTCCTTTTGATAGATTTTCTGTTAGTAAATTTTTATATTTAAGTGCTATTCGTTTCAAAATGTTCTGGAATGTGGACAGCCTTGTGCAAACCCATCTAAGATTGTTTAAAGCTGAACAGGTACAGAACTATTGACGGAACTCAAACGCTCTGTCTCTTCTCACCACGTGACTATCAGAATCTTCCAGCAAGCGCTCGACGCTCTAGAATGTCCCGCACAAGCAGCCAATCAGAATGCAGCATTGCTGATCGGATCTCGTTTACTTATTTTTACAAAATAAAACTTCACTATCACAGATTGACTTATCTCTAATTCAAACATTTGAGTAGTGTAGAGTGCGTCGAAAGCAGCCCAGGACCACGTAAAATCATAGATTAAACTGATTAAGCAGTCTCAAACGCGACTAGAAGAAAACAAACACGAACACAATAGTTTGTACTTTAAACAACATATCTTAATAGTAAAGGCTCATAATCCCTCTTAAAACTCTTCTTATTCATATCCGCGTCATAGAATAGAGCCACAGTTACAAATGTTTGCATGTTTTTACTCACCTTCCTCGCCAAATCTGTCGTAGATGTCTTTCTTTTTCGGGTCGCTCAGCACGTCGTATGCTTCCGCGATCTCCTTGAACTTTTCCTCGGCTCCGGCTGACTTGTTTTTGTCCGGATGGTATTTCAGCGCTTGTTTGCGATACGCTTTTTTAATTTCATCGTCAGAAGCGCCTTTCTGAATCCCCAAAACGCTGTAATAATCTTTCCCCATCTTCACCATTAGGCTTCCGTGTTTGTTAAATGTATATTCTCCGAAAGAAAAACTGCTATTCAGACTAGTGTTGCTAGCCTGTTTGTTTTCAAACCAACCTGATACTAATCTTTGCAGAACTGTCGTCTCGTCCCCTTGCGGTCTTTTATGCTCCTGCCGCTCTGTGGTTCCCCCTATTTAAAACCGTAAAGAAAGTTCTAGAAAATTCTCAAAGTCTCTGGTTGTTTCCACACCCCTGGACCTGGACCACGTGGCAGATCTGCTCCACCCGCACAGCTGCTGCAGCAAACTGGCAAAACCGAAACCAGAAGAAACTACAGCTGCGTTTCTCTATCAAACTATGATATACTCAAACATAAACAGGCCTGTGTGACGCCATAACGGGCGCTTCTCGGCTGGATTTCGTATGTCGTCATTTATATTTGCATAATCCACTTACATTCCTGACCGAGTGACCTACAAACTCTGTCCAGGGAAGATGCTATTTTAGACCAATGATGATTCTCATGTTTTAACTGTACTATTATTGTTATAATTATATCTTTATAATATTAAATCATCTACCTTTTAAAAAATCTTATGTTTCATTAAATGTTAAGTGGAAATTATTAGGAAGTATATTTTATTATTATTATATTAAATGGATTGTGTGTGTGTGTGTGTGTGTGTGTGTGTGTGTGTGTGTGTGTGTGTGTGTGTGTGTGTGTGTGTGAGTGTGTGTGTGTGTGTGTGTGTGTTCATACAGTGCTCAGCATATATTAGTACAACCCTTAACAAATCTATCTTTTAAATTAATTTTTAAATTCATGTTTTTTTAATATTTTAATAAGTTTACAATATTATATTTGTGCATATACATTAGTTTAGTCAGTACTGAAGTCAAATCTGGACCTAATCTAACAAAATAACTTCCGGTAACGGACCAAAAACTAGTTCACCCATATTAACATGTTATAGAAAAATATTAAATACAAATTTTAATAAGAAGGGAAGCAAAAAAAAAAAAAAAAAAAAAAATTTGGTTGAAATTTTGTAGGTTGTAGTTTGTTTTTTTTTTTGTAATATTTTGCTTGAATTTAATAGTATTGTTTTTAATTTCTAAATATGTTTGGTGGCTAAAATATTATTTAAATAAATATATCCGTTTAATAAATCTGTTTGGTTTATATGCACCAAATTTTATTATTATTATTATTATTGCTTATATTCACTGATAAAAGGATAAAAATATTCATGCTGAGTACTTTTGATATATATATATATATATATATATATATATATATAAACACAATAACAAATTTTTGTTTTCTAAACCTCTCTTATTGTTGTGGGAAAATGTACTTTTGGGCTTTACTGTCTACCCTAGTCAAGAAGAAAATTGGTTTTATTTAAATCATTTGCTTATGTTGTTAACAAAATTTTCATTCATAAATGTAAATGTACTAATAAGCAGTGGTGGAAAAAGTACTGAAAAATCAAACTCAGGTAAAGGTACCATTACTTGGCCAAAAATGTAGTGCAAGTAGAGTAAATGTATCTGCTGTAAATATTACTCAAACTATGAGTAAAAAGTAGACCTTAGAAAAATACTCAGGAGTAGTGAGTACTACACTGTAAAAACCTGATGCGTTTCCATGCAATTTGTGCGTGAGTGAAAACGTAACATTCTGTAGTGCATTTATTCATTGTTTAAGGGCCTTTGGGCAGTCTAAACAGCCCCTGGGTCATTGCATATAAATATTTTGTACATCTTTCTGAACATTTTCAATGATTTAAAATGGTTTGCTGCCTTTAAAGAGCCCATGTCAAGAGGTTGTTTAAAAGAATGTGATTTAGTTTCTATGTGCAATTTGATTGGACAGAAATCGCAGAACTGATTTTTTTTCTCACCCAATCCCCATAGACAAGAAAAAATAAAGGAGTGATGCAATTTGAAGGAAAATAGTAGGAGTAAAAGTACCAATACAGCACTAAAATGTACTCAAGAGACAGTGAAAGTATATATTTTTAAAACAACTTAGTAAATTACAATTCCTGCGGAAATCTACTCAATTACAGTCATTTGAGTATTTGAAATTTGTTACTTTACACCACTGCTAATAATAAACCAAATTTTACGGTATTGATGACTGAAATATGCTTGAATATTAGTAGTATCAGAGACTCTAAACAAAAAAGTCTGGCACGCTTTAAAAATTGTTAAACTCTATAATGTATTTATTTGATTATATCATATGTACATTCTGTATATTTGTATTTTATTCGTACATACCCCTGGCATTTGTACTGTTAAATGTTATATACTGTTAATACTTACTGAGTGCTATTGTGGATCTGAATTTAGTCACAGTTTTCACTTTAACATATCTTTACAAAGACTAAAACAAAACTACATATGTGTAAGATGCATTAAATATTAAAAGTATTAAAATAAGCTTGCATTTGTGCATTCTCAGTATCTGTCGTACAACAAAAGGACGACTGTCCTAAAACTACTTCTGTCATTCCACCACACAAGCATTTTTCAGAACAATCGAGTGTTTTCAGGCGCATGTTTTGGCTTCCCATCACCACCAGGCGGCGCTCGTCATATTTGTTTAACGCTCATTGTGTCTAGTCTGATAGCGATTGGTTAGTAGGTCAAAAAGGCGTATCTGTTGGGTTTGGCCAATGACGAGGTCGAGCGCACGGCTCCGCATTTCTCACCACCTTCAGCCCATTGGATGCTTGGCATCTTCCGTTCTTCGTGATTGGACTTCGCGCTTGTCTTTCACCTTGATAGGATAAGCTATTCAAACTGCAAAGATGAAGCATTACGAGGTAAGATATTATACTGATATTTTTAGAGTACTCTAAATTGTATAGGCACTTTACCACAGTATTCTGATGCTCTTGGGATGTGGAAATGCTGAAATATAAATGAAGTGCACGCGTTATAGACACTGAAGCTGCAGATTAACATGCTAATGTGACAAGCAGCTCGGCCTAATCGCAAAGGATTGCTCGGTGTTTATATCTATGTATCGGACAAAACACACAAGATTTAAAGTAATTTCACATACTGAACCTGCAGGATTAAATTTCAGTCAGCTTTGGTTTAAATCCAGGTAGTAATGGCGCATATCAGCACCCTGAAACAACCTCTGTCCCATATTACAGCACAGTGGGTGTAATATGAGTATTACTTACAACATAAGATATGTTTAATGTTACCAGAAATGTCCTATAATAATGATAACACATCAATAGACAAGTGCTGTAGGATGGGATTTGACTGTGAACCTCGTGTGCACTTGACTAACCGGTTTGTTCCAACGCCCACTTCCATTCACATGCTAAATAACGCACAATAAAGTTGATAATTCTGCTTACAAAACAGGTATATAGTGTATTATGATAGTGAGTGTTGACAATCAATGCATCGCACATACTTGTGTCAGCTATGCTTTCCATAAACCCGGAAGTAGGTTGATGTTTCAGTGTTGATTTACTCTTATTCCTAATAAAACATGAAACTACTGAAGATACAGTTTGTGAAGATGGTTTCCATGCTGAAAAAACATGTCAGGATAAAGTGAACACGCTGGACACATTCGGTCAAAGTCTTGTTGATATAAGTGACATAAGCGATGCTTCGTGACGTGCACCAGAGGGCGCCAAACGGCTTAAAAGTTACCTCAGGTAACATAATCGCACATATTAGTGTAAATAAATCGAAGAATAATAAAATAAACACGTTAAAGTTGAAGTATTAATGATAAGTGATCAATTAATATTAGTTGTGTTGTTAGTACTCACTTTTTTTCTTCAAATGTAAGTTGACATAGTTAGCTTAGGGCTTCTCAGCTCTTCAGAAACATTAGCAGGTGAATGGCGCGCCTGCGGTCTCCATCTTGTAGTTTTCTGCTCTCCTCAAAGTTAGCTTTAAATTTATGTTGGTTTTATTCTGCGCAGTTCTCTTTCTGCCGGGGTTTCCCTCGATGACAGTGTGTATTTTCCTCCTGTCATCTGTTCATGCCTTTCTAAGTTATTAATAATCTCTCCCCTCCCCTAAATCAGCGCGTCCCCGAGTCTGAACAGCGCGCGCCAAACACAAACCAACGGAAAAGTTGATTGTTATAACTGTAAAATGAAGCTGTACAAGTGGGTGTGTATGGCGATATTTATTTATTCTGATTATATATAATGAGGAATATATAGTAAAATTAAGACATTTAAAAAATTGTAAGTTTTTTAAAATAGTAATTTTGATAACAATTTATAATTGTTATTTATAAGTATAATAATTTTCTGAGAAGAACAAACTGCTCTAAATCATGATATTTGATTTTAATTTTTAAAGAAATGCAACTATTACTACTTTACTCAAATAAATTTACTCATAAATCCAGAGAAAATTAGCGTTTTCAATGTGTCTTAATTTTTTTCATAGAGCTAGAATGTTTATATTTTATGTTTATAAATTTTTTTGACTGAAAATAACCTAATCAATACATAATTCCTCTATATTGGCACATACACCCTAAAACAGGTGTGCAAATCTAATGATAGAAGTTTGCAAAACTGCTCTTTATGTAATTGTTCGGGTGTTCGTGTGAATATCTGTATGGTCTGTAAATGAGTGATGACTGGGCTCTGTTACGGTGGTATGTGTGCATCCATAAGGCCAGTTATAATTAGCACATACTGGGACGACTGGGGAGAGTCACGTTTCCACAGTAGCTTCAGATTAAAAAGTGGGGAAAAAACAGAAAAAAGTGCATGCGAGTGAAATAGATACTAATTTTGTTTACTTGTTAGTGTTGCATGTGTTTATAAGGAGTCGGGGGCCAACTGTTTTAGATGAACAACAGCGACAACACAGAGAAAGGGGAGGGTGGAGTTCAATAGGAGAGAGAGAGAGATTTATTTCCACAGCTGACAGTACAGCTCTGGTGTTTGGAGGGGAAAGAGAGACTCAGAACTCAGAAAGTGGACAAATAAAACAGACATTATGGACACGTTGGCTTTAGAGGCCACGCAGCCCAAAAAGGCTCAGAATGGAGCCGGGCCAGGGGTCCCCGGGCCCCCGACTCCTGCAAAACGCAAACCTGCTAAAAAGACTAAAAAAGCTGTGGTGTTTTTTGAGGTGGAGATTCTGGACGCCAAGACGAAGGACAAGCTCTGCTTTCTGGATAAGGTAGGACACTTTTACATTAATATTTTGGGTAACACTTCATTCTAAGTCACAATTCATGGTGTTAATTAACACTACTAGCCTAATTAGCTGGTTATTAATAGTTAGTAAGGTAGAAGTTTTTGGTACACTGTAAAAATCTGTTAATGATTTTTTTTGTCATGTTTATATTGTTTTCTGTTCATTTATGGTTGTGAATCGTATTATGGGATGTTGATTTGTGCTCTGTTGACTCTTGATGTTGAAAAGTCAACTCTGCAGTTTAATGATGTGACTTTTATTGACATTTTTAGCCATTTTAAATAATGTAACATGTAAGAAATAATATATAAAGTCTGTGAAATGACAGAAATTGTATTGGCAGTTTATTACAAGGTGTTTTGTAGTGTAAAATACAACACCAACACAAACAATATATCATTTTAAACTATTAAAATGTTCATAAAATTCACTTTTTTACATCTTTTGAAGAGGAAAAGTTGTTGTAAGAAAGATCAAGCTCCCAAAATGCAATTTAAAAACATAAATAAACTGGGAAAAATAAAATAATTAATCACAAAATATGGAAAAGTGCTAATTTATGGATATTTTTTCCCAGTGTAGAATTAGGGATGCAGAATAAGATCATACTTTACTACTAAACCGTCAATATCCTAATAATAAGCAGCTAATAAGCCAGTACTAAACTAAAGACCTAAACTAAAGTGTTGTTATTTTTTATATTTAAGGGTTATGTGTTATTTATAAGTGTATTTCAATATTATGTATGATTTTCTACATGGAAATATTTATTTGCACACAGATTGCAGGATTTCTGAACATTTTATTTGTATTCCTCTTCATTTGCAGCAGTGTTTGTTTAGTATTGTTATTATACTTGCGGTTATGCGAGCGTTCATCCAGTCATTAAAAAGCTATTTACTCACTCAAGTGGTTTTCAAACCACGAAAGATACTGTGAACAATGTTGGAAACACAAAAGAAAATATTTTGAGGAATCTTTAGTCATTGTCTTCCATAATATTCCATAATTCAATGGCTAAAATTTTACAACATTCCTCAAATGATCTTTTTTTTTATGTTTTACAGAAGACAAATTAAATAGATTTGAATAAAAATAAAATGGGTAAGGGGAATGCCGATATATATATTTTTTTATTTTTGGATGAACTGCTGATTCAATGCCTTATTTTGCATTGGTTAAATGTTTTATATTTCAGTTTTTATTATAAATGGGTTTTTTTTGTTTTTGTTTTTTTGTAATTTTGTTATGTTTTTGTCAGTTTTATCAACTCCCAATCCATATTTAGGAACCGAGCACTGAAACGGTGTGTAGTCCCTATTGGAATTGCTCTGTTTCTTCTTATTATTATTCTTCTCCGGAATCAATCACGGTTTTGAGGGGCTAAGCATGCCGACAACTCACAAAACTTTGCACACACCAGAAGTGACAAAAATTTACGATTGTTATGGGTTTCGGAAATGGGCATGGCAAAATGTCAGCACCACCTAAACACTTTTGACGGACTGGCCCCCGATCTACGAATCATGCACGCATACGAAATTTGGCACACACCTCAAACACACCAAAACTTACAAAAAAGTCTCCTGGAGCGGAATCTCAAACCCAACAGGAAGTTGGATATTTTTAAGTTTCTGCTGCGAAAAAGTAACGTTTTTGCCATTTTAAGGCGTTGTATTTTAACGAACTCCTCCTAGGGATTTTATCGGATCAACACCAAAATTGGGGTTTGTTATCTAAAGGCCTTGGCACTGTTAGATTGCAAAGATCTAGAGTTTTTGTTGAAGGGCATGTCCATGGCAGCTTGCAAACTTCAACGATTCGCCATAAAACAGGAAGTTATTATAACTCAGCCAAACAATGTCCGATGTGCCTGAAAATTCACATGGTTAAGATTCCTCTGCTGATGCCATCTACATGCCAATCTTGAGTCACAGTTATAGCGCCACCTGCTGACAGGAGGAAGTTTGTCATAAAGCTGTGATTTTCTCAGGTTATTTGTATATATCGGCTTAAATTAATGTTGTTCGCTGTTCTCTGTCATCCTGAGGCCACTGGGCGGCAGTAAACCCGGGTGTGAGGTCCCTATCATCGCTGCTTGCAGCTTTAATTATTAAATTTGATTTTGCATTTAGTTATTTTAGTACTGCAACTTTAATAAAATAAAAAATATATATTTAGTCTCGGAGCTAAGTGAAATATTATCCTTTTTAAACATTTTCCACATTTGATTTAGTATTATTACTAAATAACTATAAATCTGGCTTTAGCCTCAGATATAGCTGCAGAATCTGTAATGCCAAAAAGATAACAAATACAAATGTTATCATATCTCAGAATGAGTTATCATCTATTATGTGTTTTCTTTTTAAATCTGAATAAAATATTAATAATATGCATGAGTTACCTGTTTATAGACTAGTCTTTTTAACCATTAACATTAGTTAATTCACTTATTATTATAATTTTTTCCACTCTTGAGGATTTTCATAGGAGGACACAAGGTTTTCCCTTGGCAAAATGTACAGTTCTCATTTCGTGGAGTGGTTCTATCTATAGTACGTGACGTGCGTGTGTGTGAGTGAGGTGGTCTCGCTTTACTCCTCGCCTGTAATGACGAGGCCTCTAGAATGTCAGGAGCAACAGCACAGGATTATCGAGGATTGCACTTGTGTGTCCGCGGATTAACCACTGCTTCCTGGTGATGTCACAGGGCAACACTTGTGATGTCATGATGATGTCATCTGAAGAGGGAGAGATTCAGACAAGGCAGATTTGTGTAGAATTAATGGATTTTTCCCATGTAGAATGGCAGTACTGGAGGAGCTTTTAAAGGTGCAGGTACTGAAATCTGTTTTTCCTAGAGGCGTTCTTAGTGCTTCTTGTAAGAAATCAGTCTTGTGTTGTTTTAGGTCAACACTGTAAAATGGGCGACATGATGGCGCAGTAATTAGCACTGTTGCCTTACAGCGAAAAGGTTGCTGGTTTGAGTCCCAGCTGGGTCAGTTGTCGTTTCTGTGTGGAGTTTGCATGTTCTCCCCGTTTTAGCGTGGGTTTCCACCAGGTGCTCCGCTTTCCTCCACAGTCCAAACACATGCACTATAGAGGAATTGGGTAAACTAAATTGGCCGTAGTGCAAGAGTGTGTGTGTGTGAATGAATGTATGGGTGCTTCTCAGTACTGGGTTGCAGCTAGAAGGACATCTGTTGCGTAAAACATATGCTGGATAAGTTGGCGGTTCATTCCAATGTGGCGACCCCTGACGAATAAAGGGACTAAGCCGAAGGAGAATAAACGAATGAACACTGTGTGAAACAGAATTACAGTCATTTTCTTCAACAGGAGACTCATAATGCAGGGGTTTTCCTGTTCTCTTTTACAGACCTGAATGAAAATAGGTAACTTTAAAAAAAAAATTAAATTAAGTAATAATAATATTAATAAAAAAAGTGAGTGTCAAGTCAACGTTTATTTATTAAACCATTTAAAAAAGCAACAAGTGTTTACTAAAGTGTTGAACTATGGTTGCACAATATATTTCTTCAGCATTGATATTGCAATGTGATCATTCACAGTAGTCACATCACAGGAGATGAAATTATGAATCTGTATTATAGTTTATAATTTGGATGTGAATTTGAAGCCTGCGACTGAATGATGTTAAAAGCATTCAGGCTTACGAAGTTGTACAATTTGTAACTATAATCGCGATGAATGTTGTTGAATTTATTCTAATTATTCGCTTACTGTACTTGAATACTGTTTGACTATATATATATATATATATATATATATGTGTGTGTGTGTGTGTGTGTGTGTGTGTGTGTGTGTGTGTGTGTGTGTGTGTGTGTGTGTGTGTGTGTGTGTGTGCGTATATGTATATATATGTGTGTGTGTGTGTGTGTGTGTGTGTGTATGTATATGTATGTATGTGTGTGTGTGTGTGCGTATATGTGTGTGTGCGTATATGTGTGTGTGTGTGTGTGTGTGTGTGTGTGTGTGTGTGTGTGTGTTTGTGTGTGTGTGTGTGTGTGTGTGTGTGTGTGTGTGTGTGTGTGTGTGTGTGTGTGTGTGTGTGTGTGTGTGTGTGTGTATGATAAAATATGAGCAAACCCTGCTGATCCAGCGAATGGTGTTCTTGACTCTTCTGAACACCTTGATTGTTTGCATCAGCTGTGTTTGATTAGGGCTGGAGCAAAACTGTGCAGAGCTGCGGCCCTTCAGGAATCCAGTTTGAAGTCTGTGTTTTATCATATGACATTTTATTTTATAAAATTTTATTTTATTTTATTTTATAGACCCTAATGGAATTGCTCCGTTTCTTCTTATTATTCTTCTTTTCTGGAATCAATCACGGTTTTGAGGGAAAACATGCCGACAACTCGCAAAACTTTGCACACACCAGAAGTGACAAAAATTTACCTTAGTTATGGTAAATTGCTTGCAGCTTTAATTATTTAATTTGATTTTGCATTAAGTTATTTTAGTACTGCAACTTTAATAAAATAAAATATTTTATTTTATATAGACATTTTATTTTATCCGAGTTTCTTCGCTCGTCTGCTGGTCCGGACGGCACTAGCAGTTTCACAGACTTTCATCTCCTTTACGCTTAAACAAATAAATGAATGCTTGAGTCTATTTAATTGAATGTATTTTAATAACATTACAGCATCAGTGCTGTAAAAGGAACCGCATGAAATTGAAATAGTCGCATCAAGCTTTCACCGGAAGTTGTATCAGTGGCTGAAAAGCACTACCTGTGCATATATAGCCCATTGTAATTTCTGAATCGGATGAAATCGGATATTGTGGGTCTTCAAAAGCATAATGTTTACTTAATAACTAAAAAAACCTAGTTTATAATCTAATCACTTGACCCTATATTCAGAAAATATGTTTTACTAAACTGAAGCAAAAATGCATTAGAGAAAAACATTTCTGGGAGGAATTTGTGTAGATCAGAACTGAAAATCTGTGTTGTTGCTAGAGGGGATACAGCCAAAAGTTAACCATTTATTTATATTATTTAATAAATTGCTTGTTAATTGTATTATATTAATGTTTAAAAACCCCAAACCAAACCCTCACAGTAATGTAATATGAGTTATTGTTGCACCGTGTCAAAAAGAATATGCTACATTGCTATTGATATTGTATATCTGCGGCTGTATCCCTTCTAGACTTTACCGAAGAGCTGTTTGTTTGTTGAACTCAGAGTACGGTCTTTGATTCAGTCTGTTTGTGTTTGTTTGGTGTTTTGTGTCTCGGAGAGCAGCTGCTGTACTAAAGCCGCTCCGCCGGGGGATTGTGGCTAAATTTAACACTTATTTCAGACCCTGAAAGTCTAAACTGCTGTTTGCTTGTTTGATCGGCAGGTCGAGCCCAATGCAACAATCGGAGAAATCAAATCCATGTTCCACAAGAGCCGTGAGTGGAAACAGCCATTCAATGCATCCGATTCATTTCTTGTCAAATATTGGCAAAGCACTGCTCGTTACATAAACTCTGAACAATGTAGTGATTATATAATAATGCATATGTACATGCATAAGAGATCTGAAATTGCATATATGCATACACAAATAGGAAAATACTCCACTGTGCATACATTTAGATGACATGTAATAATGTTTCTGTCTACACTGTAACTTTTGTTCATAATTTAATCAAGTTTCATTAAGTTTGGTGCAAAACCTAAAGATTATACAAGGTTTAACTTAATATATTAGTCAGTTTGATTGATGTAAATTGAGATGACTGGAAAAGTTAGTTTGGTTTAAGTATA
The DNA here is from genome assembly GCF_052040795.2 of Danio rerio. Taxonomy (NCBI): domain Eukaryota; kingdom Metazoa; phylum Chordata; class Actinopteri; order Cypriniformes; family Danionidae; genus Danio; species Danio rerio. The sequence goes on from NC_141021.1 coordinate 58,511,360, forward strand.
AAGTATAAGTTTAACAGTGGAGTTTTGTCCAGTTATAATAAGAAGAATCAAAATAAGTCTCTGCTTTTTTCTTTGCTGTTATTTAAGTCAAATTATTGGTATTTAAGTCCATTTAGATTATTATCATGTTATTTAATGCTCATAAAATGTGATTATTTGAAAGAAATCACTACTATTTTAATTAGAGAAACCATTAAACGTTTATAATATTGCTAAATATTAAGTTATATATTATATATGGTTCAGTTATATTAATTTGATATATTATTTCAAATAAGTTATCATTTTTAAATGCTTATTTAATTCTGGAAATTATTTAAATGCTTTAGAAATATAATATAAAGCAGCATATCGTTTTTTTGACATTAATAATAATAATGATGATGATAATAATAATAATAATAATAATTAAAAATGTTGCTTAATTCAAATTATTTTGTTAATTATTAATCAAGTGATGCTGAAAACTGTAGAAATTATGCTGATTATTCAGCTTCAGGTCATATAAATACATTTTAAATAAACTAAATAAATAAAAAATAAATGAACTTTTGTGGAAAAAAGCAAAGAAAAAAGAAAAAGTGGATTTCAATAGAAAGTTTGTTATTTTAAATTGTAATATTTGCTTTTTACTGTATTTTGAATGTGTCAAAGTTTAATATTGTGATTACAACCAAACTTGTGATTAAAGTGTGCATGTGTGTGTGATTGCTGTAATTTGTGTGTTGTTGTTGTGTTTCAGACCCTCAGTGGTATCCGGCTCGACAGTCCATCCGCTTGGATCCCAGTATGTGTTGAATTATTCCTCCTCATCACTTTAAAATCTCCACTCTGTGTCTGAACTGAGTGTAGTTCAGTTTGTTTACGGTTAACTTGAGAAGATATTCCTGTTGTTCTTGCAGTTTTTATGATGATGTATTTTGTAGAAAGGTTTACTGTGATGCAGCTTTCTGCTTTAAAAAGCACAAATATAAGAATATCTAGTGTCTCATATTGATTTTGATGTTAAAGTATAAGCACAGTCCTGTTATACTCACCATTTATGCACTCTTAGGTGGTTTCAAACCTGACTCACACAAAAGGAAATAGTTTGAAGAATGTTTGATAGCAGCAGCCATTGATTTCCAAAAAAAAAACATACAATGGAAGTCAATGGTTACAGGTTTCTAACTTTCTCAAAAAGTTTTCTTTTGTGTTCATCAGAGGTAAACACACACACACACACACACACACACACACACACACACACACTGGTTTGGGACCACCTGAGTGTGAGTAAATGCTGACAGAATTTCAGTTTTGGCTGAACTTTCACTTTGAACCTGTAAGAAGGGGTAAATATGAAGGATTATTATTATCCTCATGGGTGTCTGTTCGGTTAAGGTTTGCTGATGTGCGTGTGTGTTTGTGTGTTGCAGAGGGTAAATCTCTGAAGGATGAGGATGTGCTGCAGCATCTGCCTGTAGGAACAACTGCAACCTTCTACTTCAGAGACCTGGGGGCGCAGATCAGCTGGGTCACGGTGAGACCGAGAACACACACACAGAAAACACACACAGAGAAAAGAGAGAGAATGAGAACACACACACACACACACACACACACTGAGAGAGAACACACACTGACACAAATTTACAGATCACACACAGAGAAATTACACACACACACACACAGAAAACACACAGAGAAAAGAGAGAGTGAGAACACACACACACACATACAGAGAACAGACGCACACAAAGAGAGAGATATCACACAGAGAAATTAAACACACACACACATACACACACAGACACTGAGATCTATCACAGAGTGATAGATCTCACACACACACACTGATATACACTGACAATGACACACACATACTGATACTGCATACCCACATACAGACACACTGAGATATACCACACACACACAACACACATACACACACAGAGGGAGAGAGAACACGCACACTCATACTTACAAACACATAGAGAGATCATGCACACCACACACACGCACACACACAGAAAGAAAGAGGAACATGTCTAAATCACACATTCTACCTATGCGTGCACACATTCACAGAGAAAGACCACACACACACACATTCTGTCTGACATGCTCACACATACACTGACACACAGACAAATACAAATAGAAAGAGAACACACACACACACACACACACACATATTCTCTCTGACATGCTCACACGCACATGGACAAATACAGTTAAAAAGAGAACACACACACACACAGTGCAGATTTCCTCATCTGGAATAGGTTTTCATCTGATGTTACACACAGAGGATAAGAAAATACACACACGCCACACACACACACACACACACACACACAGAAAGAGAGAGGGAGAACACGTGTATTGTCATACACACATTCTCACTAATGTGCATGCACACACACTCTGACTCACACATTCACAGGGAAAGACCACACACACATACTCACACACACATTATCTCGTTGACATGCTCACACATACACTGACACACAGACAAACACAAATAGAAAGAGAACACACACACACACATTTGTTTTTGTGAAAAGTGGGGACATTACATAGGTTTCAATTCATTTTATACTGTCCAAACCATATATTGTATTGCCCCCACCCCTAAACCCAACCATCACAGGAGACTGTGTGCAGCTTTACTCACTGATTAAACTCATTCTGTAGGATTTATAAGCATTTTGAGAAATGAGGACGTCACCAATGTCCTCATATTTCACCTCCTTTTTGTAATACCTGTGTCATACCTACGTTATTATACAGATTTGTGTCCTGATATGTCACAAAAACACGTACACACTCTCTCACACACACACAGAGTGCAAATTTCCTCATAAGGAATACATTTTGATCTGATATTACACACAGAGGAAGAGAAAACACACACACACGCACACACTTATATATGGACACATTCACGCTGACACACAGGCACAGATAAAGATCATACACACACCAAACACACAGTAAGAGAGAGGGAGAACATGCATACATTCAGGCATGTGTTCTCACTAACGTGTGTGCATGCACAGAGAAAGACCGCACACACATACTGACACACATGCACACACACACATTCCCTCTGACATGCTTACACATACACTGACACAGAGTAGGAGAACACATACGCACACACATAGTGCAGATGTCCTCATAAGGAGCAGTTGTTCATCAGATGGTACACACTGAGGGGGGATTCACTGACTTCATCATTATATGTGCTCGTAATGAAAACATGACCTGACACACAATAACTGAAACATCATCAGCATCCTCCGTTACTTCCCTCAGTAGTGTGCGTTTAGTGTGTGTTTATCAGGCTGTGTGTTAATCTGTCCCTCTTAACGGCTCCGTTTAGTGTCTGTCACATTATCTCTGTGAGAGCTGGAGATATTAATAACCAGGAAACGTGGAGGTGTTCCTGACAGCGCAGGAGCTCAGCACACTACAGATCAGGAGCGGGGTATGATCAGGCCGCAGAGTCGATTACAAAAGAGAATCGATTCCTTAATGCAGAGTCATTAAAGGCCTGTGAGTCGAATACATTAAGAATCGATTGCTTGATTCAGAGTCTTTAAAATGAATCGATTCCTTGATTCAGAGTCATTAAAGGCCTGTGAGTGGAATACATAAAGAATCGATTCCTTGATTCAGAGTCTTTAAAATGAATCGATTCCTTGATTCAGAGTCATTAAAAGTCTGGGAGTCAAATACAAAAAAGTATTGATTCCTTGATTCAGAGTCAATAAAAAAAGAATTGATTCCCCTATTCAGAGTCATTAAAGGCCGGGAAGTCGAATACGAAAATATTTGATTCTTTGATTATGAGTTAGTATAGACCTGGTAGTTGATTGCAAAATAATTGATTCCTTTATTCAGAGTCTTTAAAGGTTTGGGAGTCGATTACAAAAAAAAAGAATTAATTTCTTGATTTAGGGTCATTAAAGGTCTGGGAGTCGAATACAAACAGATTTGATTTCTTGATTCAGAATCATTTAAAAGCCAGGGAGTCGATTACAAAGAATTCCTTGATTCAAAGTCATTAAAGGCCTGGGAGTCTATTATAAAAAGTAATTCATTCCTTGATTCGGTGTCACTAAAAAGAATTGATTCCTTAATTCAGAATCATTTAAAGCCTGGTTGTTGATTGCAAAAAAGAATTGATTCCTTGATTCAGAGTCATTAAAAGCCTGGGACTCAATTACAAATAGGAATTGATTCCTTTATTCAGAACCATTAAAGGCCTGGGAGTCAATTGCAAAAAATTTATACATTTTTTTGATTTAAAATAATTAAAACTGTTATGATTTCTTGATTTAGAGTCATTAAAGGCCTGGGAGTCAATTATAAAAAATAAAGAATCGGTTTCTTGATTCAGGGTCATTGAAAGCATGGGAGTTGATTACAAAAAAAATTAATTTCTTAATTCAGAGTCATTAAAAAAGTATTGATTCCTTGATTCAGAGTCATTAAAGGCCTGGGAGTCGATTTCCAAAAAAAGAATTGATTCTTTGTTTCAGAAAAATAAAGGCCTCGGATTCAAATATAAAAAAAGAATCCATTTCTTGATTCAGATTCATTAAAGGCCTGGGAGTAGATTACAACAAATGATTCTTTAGTTCAGACCCATTAAAGGCCTGGGGTTCGATTTAAAAAAAAAAAAAAAAAAAAAAAAAAAAAAGGATTGATTCCTTGATTAAGAGTCATCAAAGGCCTGGCAGTCGAATACAAAAAGATTTGACTCTTTGATTCAGAGTCGTTAAAGACCTGGGTGTCGATCGCAAAAAGAATCGATTCCTTTATTCAAAGTCTTTAAGAATTCAATTCAATCGAAAAGAATCGATTCTAAAGCTCAGAATTGACTCATTCAAGCAGAATCGACTTCTATAGTTAGTCTACATAACAGGCTTACATTTCTGCAAACAGATTTATATGGTTCATTCAATGCTAGTTGCAGGAGCTGTTAATTTTATCTAGTTTACTTCTGGAGTGTTTTGAATAGAAAGAATCAAAAAAGAATTGCAACGGCAGTGAGCAATCAAATCTTTGAATCAGTTCTAGTACAAGGGAACCAGGAGTCAAACATTTCTAGTTGTGAAGCTTGTGTTCTGCTGTTTTTCTGTCTCTCAGGTGTTTCTGACGGAGTACGCCGGCCCTCTGCTCATATATCTGATGTTTTACTTCCGAGTGCCCTTCATTTATGCACCCAAATACGACTTCACCACCAGCAAACACTGGGTCGTACAGTAAGTCATTGAAGCAGTCAAGAAATGCTTCAGTTTTATTTTATTTTGCACTGTTCTCTGAGGTTATCGTGTAATCAAGATGTTTACTGTTCATGATTTAGAAGTAATTGCTATTTTTTTGTGCCGTTTTTAATTATCATCAGAATGATTGAGTGGACGTGGCTAATTGTAGACTCAGAAGTAAACACCCACTGCTCTGATTGGCTGGTAGTTTTGCATATTAACAAGTCTAAACTGGCAGTGAAGTAAAAGTGGGATATTCCCTGGAGGCGGAGCTTATCCTAACTATTACATCATAGAGTAGAACATTCCAGAAGCTGTCAATTATTCAGACTGCCTTCAATATGAGCTGATTTCATAGGAACCGCAAGGTGTTGAGTTTCAAAACTTACAAGATGTTTTTAAAGCACTATTATCTTTTATATGGCAAAAGAATAAAGGAGTTTTGTTTTTATAGTTAATGACCTCTATATTCGTTTATAGCGAAAAACATGCCTATACAATTCATATGGGAAAAAGTGGCATTTAGCAATGAAAAGAAAACATTGACTGTGATTGGTTTCAAAGGGCTGATGGGTAATTGAGTGTTCTTGTTCCTGTAGTTTGGCCTGTATGTGTCACTCCTTTCACTACGTGAAGAGGCTTCTGGAAACACTTTTCGTCCATCGCTTCTCACATGGGACTATGCCTCTCCGCAACATCTTTAAGGTCAGAGAAACCTATGAAATTCAGACATGTCGCTGTTTTAGTGAGATGGTAAAAGGATCTTTTACCAATGAATTAAAACATCCTCATAATTTACTTTTCTTTTGTTGAACACAAAAATACCAGAGAAAGTGTATAATAATACAATGAGAGACATGACAAGTCCATCTTCAAACGTTGTAAAATAATAACAAATTATATAAAAAAAAAACAGTTTCTGTCTTAAAATAAGTAAAGCTTGTTTTTTAACTGGTCAATTGTACTCATCAATAAAACATTTTCCTTAAATAAAAGTAAGTTCACAGTATACCAAACACGAGTACTCGTAAAAAAAAAAAAAAAAAATATATATATATATATATATATATATATATATATATATATATATATATATATATATATATATATATATATATATATATATATATATATATATATATATATATATATATATTTATAATCTTTATTTTTGAGCTGCTTGGTCCTTTGTTTCACACAAAAATAGATTGTCATAAATACAGTCATAAAATAAATGCACAATGCTTTCATCTTCCTAATTACAGAAACACTCTTTAAAGCAATGTCTTTGTGGCTGATAACTGTTTATCCACAAGTTTACCAGTATTTTTCTTCTGTTGAACACAAATGAAGATATACTGAAAATGCTAGAAAAAGGCAACTATTGACATGCAAATAGGAACAAAAAATACTGTGGAAGTCAAAGGCTGTTTTTTCCAGCATTCTTCAGTTTACAGTGTTTCTGCAGAGTTCACAGAGTTAAATTTAAGACTTTTAAAGACATTTTTAAGTCTATTATGAATTAAATTTTAGACCCACAAAGAGCTAAAGGCTAAGGAATTTTTCAAATGGCCCAGATAGAAAAGATTTTTATTTGCCCAAATAAAACAACTTATTAAAATGTAATAAATTTAATAATACAATAATAATAATAATAATAATAATAATATGTATATTTTAGATTGTATTTCTTAGCTAAATGTTTTAAATAGTGTATAAACACAAGTAAGCTTTACTTGTGCACTTTTTCCCAACACAAACTTTCTTTAATTAAAAAAAATGAACAATGTTTTAAAAACTTTACTAAATCTATGCACAATAATCTGTCCAGGTTGGTGTCTCCAGCAGTAAATACATGGAGAATACAAATACATTTTAAACAAATGAGTTAAAAATGACCTTTTAAATATAAAGTTTAAAGTTTTATTGAGATGTTTGTTGGTGATTGTATGGGTTTTGGCCAGATTTGGTAGCAATACATGAACAAAGAAAAAATTAAGACCAGTTTAAAAAAAGATTTAAGACCAACAACACAATATTTCAGTAAATTTAAGACTTTTCCCCCGGTTTCACAAACAAGGTTTAAGGTTAGTCAAGATTAAATTGCATGTTTGAGCTGTCTCAACTCAAAATAACTTGTGGTGAGATGTCTTAAAAAATATTTCTGGTGTGCACCTGGAGAATGACACTGACACATTTTAAGACTATTTTTATAAATGCATCTAAAATAGCCTTATTTAACTAAGGCCTAGCTCTAGCTTAATCTAAGCCCTGTTTGTGAAACTGCGCCTTTAAGGCCTAAAATTTAGATTTTGAGATTTAAGACTTTTTAAGACCGTGCAGGAACCCTGGTTTATCATCATGAGTGTTCAACAGAAGAGAGAAACTCAATCTGGTTTTGTAATAAGTGGAGGATGAGCAAATGATGACAGATTCAATATTTTTGGGTGAACTGTGCCTTTAATTGGCGCTCTGTCTTTCTGCTCTGCCTATGTCAGAGTGTTTTTAGAGAAGTGTATTGTTGTATGTTTGTGATGTTATACAGTTGAAGTCAGAATTATTAGCCCCCTAAATTATTAGACCGCTTGTTTATTTTTTCCCCGATTTCTGTTTAACAGAGAGAAGAATTTTTTCAGCACGTTTCTAAACATAATAAAATAACTGATTTCTAATAACTGATTGATTTCATCTTTAACATGATGACTGTAAATAATACTTTGCTAAATATTTTTCAAGACACTTCTATACAGCTTAAAGTGACATTTAAAGGCTTAACTAGGTTAATTATGTTAACTAGGCAGGTTAGGGGAATTAGGCAAGTTATTGTATAACAGTGGTTTGTTCTGTAGATTATCAAGAAAAAATATAGCTTAAAAGGGCTAATAATTTTGTCCCTAAAATGGTTCACAAAAAATTAAAAACTGCTTTTATTCTTGCCGAAATAAAACAAATAAGACTTTCTCCAGAAGAAAAAATATTATCAGACATACTGTGAAAATTTCCTTGCTTTGTTAAACATCATTTGGAAAATATTTTAAAAAGAAGTAAAAAAATCGAAAGGGGCTAATAATTCTGACTTTAACTGTATATGCATTTGCTTGTGTGTTTTGCAGAACTGTACATACTACTGGGGCTTTGCAGCTTGGATGGCCTATTATATCAACCACCCGCTTTACACACCGCCCAGTGAGTCAAACTCATATTCATTCAGCACCAGAAATCAATGTTGTTTTAAACTACATGTGAATGGAAATAGTGTGTTTTAAATTGCAATAATATTTCACTGCTTTAATTAAGGCTGAGCAATACTGGGAAAATATGCAAGATAGCATTTCCCTAGAGAAAATATATTTTTATTAGCCTTTTTAAATATTATTTGGAAACTTTGCTTATGTAATGATCAATACTAAAATAAACATTCGTTAATTTTCCTTCAGCTTAGTCTCTTTATACATCAGGGGTCACCACAGTGGAATGAACCGCCTACTTTTCCAGCATATGTTTTACACAGCGGATGCCCTTTCACTAAATGAAACCGATAATAATAAATATCTTTCTATATTAATATTCATTTCTGATCTAAAAAAACGGTCAACATGCAAACATTAAGACACTACGAATGAATGAAAACTTGGGCAGATACTCTGACTCTGATTGGCTGTTGTTATTTTCTTCTCTTGTCATGACTCCGCCTATTAGTGTTTATTTTCAGCTTTTGGTTCACCTGCTAGCCAATAGCAGAACAGCACTTACTGTGTAGGCGGGAATAAAGTTAGTAAGGCCCCATCTGATTGGTCAAATTTGCGTAGTCAGTGTAATATAGTAATAACGTTTAACAGCACTGTGCATCCTAAGTTTGGCCCAGAAATTTCATTTCAATGCTTAAAATAAAAGTTTTTAATAATAAAAGTTAATAATTAAAGTTATTTATTGCACCTCACAGCGATCTAAATACTGCATATACCATTATCACGATAACAATACTTTATTGATGTATTGTGCAGCCCTAGTTTTAATATTTAAGTGTATTTTTCCAATACAGTACATTCAAACAAATGCATCTTTGATTGATTTAATTAATTTATTTATTCATTTTTGTTGTTTTGCCAGTGTATAGTTTATATTTTATGTTTTATATTTTCAGATTACTTTATTGACTATTAGCACATCCTCGAGGAGATTAAGTTTATTTTTTTCCTGTTAAAAACAGGGGAAATATTCAGAAGAATTTTGGAAACTGTAACCATTGAAAACAAATGCTATGGATGTCAACAGCTGCTGTTTCCAACCTTCTTCAGAATATCATCCAATATATTCCATTACTTTCTTTTAAAACAGCATTTATATTTGGATTCATGTATGAATTACACAGTCTGACGGTGTTAAGTAAGAGTAGGTTGTGTGTTGTTGAAGTGTGTTCAGCCTCTGGTGTTTGTGTTTCAGTCTATGGAGAGCAGCAGATCAGACTGGCCCTCACTGTGTTTCTGGTAAGATCAGCTTATAGTTGTGTTTCACACACACTCCATTTGCAGTGTTTATTTATTCCATGTCCATGTTCGCAGATTAGAGCTGTATTTGCTTAGGAAAAAGTCAAATTTAAGTGAGTTTCTGTGTGAAAAATATGAACAGAACAAGCAAAATACACATATTTGAGGTTATTTAGCTTGTTGTAAAGGGGCCGTTCACCCAAAACTGGATTTTTTTTCATTTGTTTTCCCTTGACTTGTTCCAAATCTGTGTTTCTTTCTTCCGTTGAACGCTAAAGAAGATATTTTGAAGAATGTTGAAAACCTGTAACCATTGGCTTCCATAGTATTTGTTTTTCCTACTATGGGAGTCAATGGTTACCGGCTTTCAGCATTCCCCAAGATATCTTTAGTGTTTGACAGAAGAAAGAAACTCATGAAGGTTTGAAATCACTTGTAATAGTAAGTAAATTTTAATGTTTGGGTGAGAATCTTTAAATGTTTGACTTTTATATATTTTTTTGAAAACAAGATCAGAGTTTTTAATCGCCTTGAATGTTTCATGATTTATATATTTTTTAATGATTATTTTTTTATTATTTTAATAATGAGATCTCTCTTTTGGTCCACAGTTCTGTCAGATTGGAAACTTCTCCATCCACATCGCCTTGAGGAATCTCCGACCACCCGGTAAATCACACTTGCATCTCATTATAAATCAAATAAAATAATCATATCAATCCAAAATTCATGTCATTGTAAAATGATGTTTTACTTTGCTAGTGCCCCCTTGTTATTCTTTGACATAATTATTCTGTACAAGCTAATACACTGAAATATATGCCAGGCCCCTCTTACCATTAATTTGCACAGGGAATGATGCACAAAAAGAAAGCCCCGCCCCCTACTCAATATTCACTCTTAGTTGGAAGTACATCAACATACTGAAATAAAAGCCTCAAGAACTTCCGTTTCACTTGGACTTGAATACTTTTATATTTTACTGTCTATAAGTTTTCTTGATTCACGTGATTTCATTATTTCTTCTGTTGTGGTTATTCTCTCTTCCGCAGGCTCTAAGACTAGAAAGATCCCGTACCCGACTAAAAACCCCTTCACCTGGATCTTCCTGCTGGTTTCCTGCCCCAATTACACATATGAGGTCAGAAAGACACTTCCATTCACAGAAAATAAACTTTTGTCATCATTTACACCAGGGGCTCTCAAACTTTTCAGCCTGCGACCCCCAAAATTACAATGCCAGTGACTAGTGACCCCCAATATCCTCAGAGGGGGTTATAAATATTCAAACCTTACACATTGGCGCACATATACCAATAGTCCCAGGTCTATTCATCATTTTATTTTAAAGAACGCCACTCGGAGACCATCCTCCATGTTCAGATGTGGCCTGTATTTTTGTTTAATCAAAAATCACATTTTAAGATTATAAGGCTGAACTGCATGTAATGCCTTCAGTCTACAGAGATTTCCCAGTATTTGTTTGTTGGAGGCTGGAGATCACAATATTACTATGGCATGAATACAGCACTAAACATACAAAAGAGAGAGAGATCGACTGTAGTTTGAAATTACACTGTTTTTCTCTTAAGGCTGATTTATACTTCTGCGTCAAGCGCACATGTATGCTACAGCGCAGCCTATGCGTAGATGCATAGCCCTCGCCGTGGCCGTCGGTGACGTTGATGTGCACCTCTCAAAAAATGTAACTAAACGTTGCAACGATGCATAGCGCAAGCTCTGATTGGTTCGCTTGGTATTGTTGACGAGTGTAAACAGGACCGAGAGTCGCGCGAGTCCTTTGGAGCGAGTGTTTACAAATGTCAAGTTCTGTGAACAGTTTTGTTTTGTGTTTACCTCATGGTTAAAGTTGTTGCACGTCCGCCGATTCCTGCCTCAAAATAAGCGAGTATGAACCACTTGTACATTTAAGGAAGCGTTCAGAAAAAACAAAACACCAACGAAGAAACTCGACACAGAGGAACATTAACACATCACTGCCCACTAGCGTTTCGGAAGTGTTAATGCAGAGGAACATACATCACGCAGAAGTGTAATGCATGGCAACGCGCAAGGCTTGCGCCGTGGGTCACGCCAATCACTCGAGGCTTAATTATGCGGTTTTTGAGCAAAGACAGTTAACAATGTTCATCCACAAGATGGCGACAAAGACAGGCTAATGGCCGCCGACGCGCTGTCTCTCAGAAAATATAAATATTTTAGAATAGGCTCTATCCTTATAAATAAACTGCATAGTTGCAATCTAAACAACTACATTCTCGACTAAACAAAATGCCTTAAAAGTACATTATGTTGCCCAACAGCTGCAATAATTGTCAAACTGTACAGTGTCCTCTGCTTGTTGCTGTATGTGGGCGGAGTAATACACAAGAGTATATATAGATATATTTGTGTGTGTGTATGTATGTAATAAATATACACAGCACACACATTATGTATATATAAATGCACAATATAAGTGCTGAAAAAGATATCAGAATATACTAATACTATAGTCAGACTTCTGATGAGTAAAATTAAATACATTTTACCTAATGTTGATGAGTCAATTGTACATAATATGAGAGCAAAGTTTACTTGATTTTTGCTTGTGCAAATTGTTATAAAGATTTTAGAAGTTTATTTTATAAGTAATATTCAGTTTTCAGTGTAGTATTTACAGTCTTTATACTCTGTTTTTCAGCTGGGCTCATGGCTGGGCTTCACCCTGATGACGCAGTGTTTGCCGGTGGCTTTCTTCACTCTGGTGGGCTTCATTCAGATGACAGTGTGGGCCAAAGGAAAGCACCGCAGTTACCTGAAGGAGTTTCGAGATTACCCCACGCTCCGCTCGCCCATCCTGCCCTTCATCCTGTAGAAGAGAGAGCGTCCCGCAGTGTTTTAACCCCCCATCAGCTCTCTTTTATAGCTCTGACACACTGATTCCCCATAACAGTCAGATCCACAGGCTCCACATCGCCCCCTGTGGGTTGCATCTACAAATATCCACACTTTTTCCACAAATCAAACACACAAGGGTTAGTCTTTTTTTTTTTTGCATTGTACAATTTTCATTAGTGATGTAACATTAAGGAGTTGTGTGCAGACATGCGCATGCAGATTATTCCTGCTGATTGTAATTAAACACTTTTTAGCCGGATAGTGTGATTTGCAGCAATGCATGCTGGGTGGAAAGTAACTAAGCATTAAAAATAGCTTCTTGTGGCTGATACAGGAAAATGAAGGAACCTGCTGGTGTTGAAAGTGCTTTATAAATAAATTGAGTTGTTGAAGGAAAAATATGAAGCAGCAAATATGAAAACCTTATTTACTATCGTCTGTTTCTAGTTCTCATCATGGCTCCAGTGATTATACAAGTTCTGTAGGCATTAAATATTGCCTGCTCACTTTTCATCTTGTAGTTTCCTTTTTCTTGCATTCGGATAATGAAATTTGTGGAGAAAGTGATTTTCATGAAACAATTGCTTACAACAGTTGCACTGGTCTTGTTTTTAATCATGTGCTGCTGATCATTACGCTGTCATTTTCCCTGGAGCTCTCCTTGTGTTGTCGTTCATCAGAAAAAGACGCTTTAAAACCGGTCAGACATACATCTGCAGATTCTCCTGCTTTGCAGTTTGTCTGTTCTGTTTACGGGTCTTTATTTAAGCTCTTTCATGCACTGATTATTGATGGCTTTAAGTTCAGTATTGATTTTTGATGATATTATAATCCTCATGGGGAATCTTGTGGAAACTGCCACAACAGATCTTGTTCACAAATTAAGCACACACCACAATGCTTTCTCACGGTTTTTATTGTCTTTCTAGTTCTACTATCTAAAAATTATATCACGAAACATTTTCTAGACAGGCTAATCAATATGTATATATATATGTATATGTATATGTATATGTATATATATATATATAATGTATATGTATATATATATATATGTATATATATGTATATGTATATGTATATATATATATATATACATATATACATACAACAGTTCTGTCTGGTTCTCGAAACTGATTGGCTAGTAGCCGTGATATAAGTAATATCAGCATCCGTACAGCCTCTTAACCCTTTGTGTATTACTCCGCCCACATACAGCCAGCAGAAAGCAGACACTACAGATCTACAGTTTAAAAGATGCTCAGCTGTTTACCTGTCAGCTTATGGTTTGAATCCAACGCGGAAGAAAGTAGTTCCTCATACAAAAGGGTTTTTGAGACTCCATGTTTGATTTAGTTTTTATATACACAATTATGCCGTCAAACTGTTGTATAAACGCAATATCACATGAGTAGCAGTGCGATATGGCTGTATATTGGCACTGGTGGGAGGCATGTGTTGGCGTTGGTTTGCGTTTATACAATAGTTTGACGGCATAATTATATAAATATAATATATATATTCTTGAGATGCTTCTTGATATAATTTAGAGTAAAGGCAAAAATGCTTCTTGATATAATAATTTCTGCAGTTTTGAGGGAAAAACCAAGCTAAATCTGCTAATAGGGAAAGTAAAAAAAACAAGTTTTCAGTTTGAAATTAGGTTATTTTGATTGTTTTATGAGAAAATTAGATTTATTTTGCACTAAATGTTTTTTTTTTTTTTGACTGATTTAGCAAATGCTTCTTGATTTGTGAAATATTTAGTTATTTAAATTAGAATCAAAACAAAAAATCTCTAAGAAAGGCATTTAATGCATTTTCTGACCATAAAGATTTTGCATTATCACATTTTGTATAATATTAGTAACTGGCATTGAAAAAAAGTGATGATGCCTCCTGCTGATTGTACTGAAAATTGTTTCTGCAGTGTGATTACGCCAACAAAGCAGATTATTTTTCACATTGCATTAACAAAACTTTTAGAGAGAAATTGTCATGAAAGACGTCACAAAAAAAAAAAAAAACCTTTAACAGTTTGTCTACTTTATGCTAAATAAATGTTGGTTCCCCCTAGTTCTAGATGTTTCTTCATTAGATTCCCATGTAAAGAAGCTTTAAAACTGATCAAACATACATGTACAACTTTCCAGCTTGTTTGTGTGGATTATGATTCAGTATCTTTAGTTCTGAGATCTGTTTAATGCACTGATGATAATGCTGTGACGTTCAGCTGGTTTTCCTCATGATGATCTCAGTCTCCAAAACACTGAAATAAAGCGTTCAGAAACCACGACTGTATTAAACAGGTTTCCTTCCCAAAAGTCCCTGCTGTGTGTGATTATTACATGAAGATAAAGAAATCGGCACAAACTGCAGATGTCAGAACTGTTTGGTTGACCTAACAATTTATACAAAAGAAAAATAAACCCTCCAAAAACTCTGATTGCATTGTCATTTATCTAAACATGCTTAATGTAGAGAGCAGACCTGGGCGGTTTGACACTATATATCATTACCGTAAAATGAAATGTGTACAATAAACTATATCTTCCCCACGAAATCTAAATAAGTGGGCGTGGCCAACTGACGTCCAGCATGCGTGAGGCTCAGAAAGATGCTCTATTGAAGACTAGCAGTGCTGCCAATTGCTTTATATTTCACACAAAAATTGCTCACCCTTTTTCAACATTTACACCAAATAAAAACTGCTTGATGTTAGTTTAAAGTTAACATTTACTTTCCAATGTAAGTTTACTTTCCTGTTATTTGGGATATACTTTACATCTGTGAGATGTTACTTGAACAATGTTCATGAATAAGTAAGCTCTGTCCACATAAAACTGAGAAATGTGACAGCGGAAATTGATGTTCATCCAAAATCATATTTTCACTCATTCATTCATTTTCTTGTCAGCTTAGTCCCTTTATTAATCCGGGGTCGCCACAGCGGAATGAACCGCCAACTTATCCAGCAGGTTTTTTACGCAGCGGATGCCCTTCCAGCCGCAACCCATCTCTGGGAAACATCCACACACACACACTCATACACTACAGACAATTTAGCCTACCCAATTCACCTGTACCGCATGTCTTTGGACAGTGGGGGAAACCGTAGCACCCGGAGGAAACCCACGTGAATACAGGGAGAACATGCAAACTCCACACAAAAACGCCAACTGAGCTGAGGTTTGAACCAGCAACCTTCTTGCTGTGAGGCGACAGCACTACCTACTGCGCCACTGCCTCGCCCGTTTTCTATATAAGGTTAATAATAAAAGGCAAAATTATCAAACAATATTAAGTCCTTTCCTTAAATATTCAAGCATATTTATAATATAAGACCCTTTTGGATATTTTCTGCAACAACTAGGCTACCTTTAAAAGAAAAAAAAAAAGCTATATGGTGAAATGTATCATTGCCGAAAAAAAAAAAACACATATTTTGGTCATACTGCCCAGCTCTAATGCAAAAATGCTAATGCTTCTGTTAATAATACATGCTCTGCAACTCCTGAATGTGTGTAATGTCTTAATATATTCTGCTGGCTTGGTTAAGAGTTGTTCTGGATCAGCATTTCTGCGCTTTAAAAACAAAGATACACAGATGTTCTGAAGGCTCGAGATAATCTTTATTGCAGCCAGAGCTATTTATATACACAGAAATGAGCTGAATGGAGACGAGGGAGGGATGTTTATGCTGCGTTCGCCTCGATCCTCTTCTTCCTCAAGTTCAGTCTCCTCTCTCGCTCGTACTCTTTCATCCGCATCACGTAACTGCACAAAATAAGAGAAACAATGAGGAAAACTGCATTACACTGTGCAGCTCTTTAACAATTGCAGACCTATGAATAAAATAACCTTTTAACAGAGGACTTATTTAAAATTATTTTTGAATACTGTACTAATCTGTTTGACAAATTTGAAAGAGCTTTTAATTTTAGACCCCCAATTGTTTCACACAAAACAACAACGAGACCTAATGTACATTTAAGCAAGGGGAACAAGCAACATCTGAAGAATTAAACAGTATAATCTCATTTAGTCTTTGTTTAGGAGAATAAAATACCCAAGCTTTAACATCAGAGCATAAAAACCTTTGCTACTGGACTCCAGGGGTAGGTACATTTAAGGGTTGTCAGCATAAAAATGAAACGAGACACCATGTTTCCTTAAGAATCCACCCCAAAGAAAGCGTCTACAAAATAAAATCAGACTGAGAACAGAGCCCTGAGGGACTTCAGAGATTAAATCACAAACCTTTACAGAGAAACTACTACTGGTAAATAGCACTGAGACCATCTAAACAACATGGAGAATATTTAAAAACTAATTCACTTCACGAGAGGCCGAATAATATGTGTGTGCATGTACATCAGCAAAATTATGTCCCAAAAGAGTGTGAGATATGGTGAAAAGGCTTAATATATTTTCCAAACATTTGACACCTAAAGGTTCTTCCTAAATGGCAATTTACATAGTAAGTGCACTTTAGAAATAAATAAATAGAAAAATAAGTCCCCCTTTGATTTTTTTTCTTAGTTAAATATTTCCCAAATGATGTTGAACAGAGCAAGGAAATGTTCACAGTATGTCTGATATTATGTTTTCTTCTGGAGAAAGTCTTATTTGTTTTATTTCGGCTAGAATAAAAGCAGCTTTTATTTTTTAAGCACCATTTTAAGGTCAAAATTATTAGCCCCT
Source organism: Danio rerio (assembly GCF_052040795.2). Classification (NCBI taxonomy): domain Eukaryota; kingdom Metazoa; phylum Chordata; class Actinopteri; order Cypriniformes; family Danionidae; genus Danio; species Danio rerio. The sequence goes on from NC_141021.1 coordinate 58,528,716, forward strand.
TTAAGCTATTTTTTTCGATAGTCCACAGAACAAACGATCATTATACAATAACTTACCTAATTACCCTAACCTGTCTAATTAACCTAGTTCAGCCTTTAAATGTCACTTTAAGCTGTATAGAAGCGTGTTAGATATAGCAGAAAAATATCTAGTCTAATAGTATGTGCTGTCATGACAAAAATAAAATAAATCAGTAACTAGAAATTAATTATTAAAACTATTATGTTTAGAAATGTGTTGAAAAAAAATCTTCTCCCCATTAAACAGAAATTGGGGAAAAAAAATAAACAAAGGGCTGATAATTTAGGGGGGCTAATAATTCTGACTTCAACTGTTACTATTATTTAATGTTATTATGTTAGTATATACGCATTCTCAAAGTTGCTCATGTGTCTTATAATGAACCCAAAAATAAGTAAAAATAAATCAGTTGAAATCAGAATTATTCACCCCCCTTTGATTTTTTTTTTATATTTCCCAAATAATGTTTAACAGAGCAAGGAAATGTTCACAGTATGTCTGATAATATTTTTTCTTCCGTAAAAACTCTTATTTGTTTTATTTGGGCTAGAATAAAAGCAGTTTTTAATTTTTTAAAAATCATTTTTAAGGTCAATATTATTAGCCCCTTTAAGCTTATTTTTTGATAGTCTACAGAACAAACCATCATTATACAATAACTTGCCTAATTACCCTAACCTGCCTAGTTACCCTAATGAACCTAGTTAAGCCTTTAAATGTCACTTTAAGCTGTATAGAAGTGTCTTGAAAAATATCAAGTCAAATATTATTTACTGTCATCAAGATAAAAGAAATACATTTTTAGAGATGAGTTTTTAAAACTATTATGTTTAGAAATGTGTTAAAATCTGCTCTCCCTTAAACAAAAATTGGGGAAAAAAATAAACAGGGGGGGGGGGGGCGAATAATTCTGACTTCAACTGTTACTATTATATGTTTTTATGTTACTATATACACATTCTCAAAGTTGCTCATGTGTCTAAAAATGAACCCAAAAGCTTGACGAGGGCTTATGATTCAATTCAAATCAATGTGATTTGTATAGCACCTTTCACAATAATTATTGTTGCAAAGCAGCTTTACAAAAGGTGCACATTATTGCATCACAATCAAAATCAGTAATGTTAAGGTTATTACCTACTATAACTTTATTAGTTACTAGGGCTGCATTTACACTCCATGGTTTAAGTGACCCAATTCAGTTTTTTTCTCCCATGTGGCACAGATCGGATATGGCCCATGTGTGTGTAAGTAGGAAAAAAATAATATTATTCACATGGTTAAACAACTTTAAAAACAAAAACTAAACCCTGTGAACAAGAGCACGAACAATCAGCTTTCAGTCAGCGCCCGCTCTTTTTTTCCTAGTCACTGCATCTTTGCGGTGAGCAGTGTAAATGAAGTCAATCGAATACGATTAACGTTTGATAGATGATGTAAGCGAGTCGTCAAAAAAATCCCACATAGTAACAAAATCGGATTTGACCAACAAGATCTGCAGTGTAAATGCAGCCTGTAAGACAGAGACATCACCTATATCAGGGTTCAATGCTTAGGATTTTTCCAACTGGCCCGATTGGACCAGAGGTTCAAATTTTTACTTGCCCTGCCAAAATTTTCACAGGCACCACTTAAAAAAAAAAAAAAAAAAAAAAAAAAAAAAAAGGGGTTAATTGCTATTTCTTAGCCACATATATTAAAAAATGCATCACATACAATATTTATAATATTTATAATACAATATTTGTAATTATAATTTTTTAATCTAGAATTTACATTTTTTTTAAATGTTAAAATATTTAGCAGTAAAATAGAGTGTGGAAAATGTGCAGGTATTTTATTGCAAAACAAAAGATGGCTGACTTAAAAGTGACGGCAAACTAAGCAAAACATCACTTCCTCTTTTTTATCGTGTTGTACCCATATGTTTCCACAACATTAGAAGCAGACATTGTCTTTTGGCCTCATAATTTGATGTTGCGGTTATGTTGCCGTCTGTTAAAATTTACAGACAAGGCAGCACTGCCCCGATCGGGCCAGTAACGATTCTGTCTACTGTCCCGAGCATCTCTCACGCTGGCCATCGGGCAGTCCTTATTGTTGAGCCCTGTATATACTACATAACTGCAGGTTAACTGTTTATATATAACAACTTCATCTGTTTAAAGCTATTAGTTACTTGTTACTTAGTTGAAGCTATTAGTAAGTAATAGTTATGGTAACTAATAAACTAGTAAACTAATAATCTGCACCTTTTGTAAAGTTGCTTTGAAACAATAATTATTGTGAAAAAAGCACTATCCAATAAAACTGGAGTTGAATTGAATAATGACTTTGAGTAGATGTGTGTGTGCATGAAAAGCGCATCTCTTACTCCTGATGTTGACAGTATTCCCAGTCGTGTTTCTGGTGGTCGCAGGCCATGTAGTTTGGAAACATGTCTCTCCTGCACTTCATCAGTTTGATCAGGTGGTGTGCGCAGTAATCCCGCTGATCCACCGGCAACATCGCCAGGTTCATCTGCTCCTGCGTGGCCACCATCACTGACAACACACCAACCAGTTACACAACTACTCCAACTAGGTGCGTATATATATTTTTAAATAATATACATTTTTGAGTGAGTTATCCCTTTAAAATGCAATTCATATTTTGTTCCCTTAAATATAATTACACATTTTAAAGCATCTGATTAGGTGTTGTGATTACAGCTCTAAAATATTTTCTTTTTAAATATGTGGGTATAAAACAAAACAAAAAATTTCCCCTTTCAGCACAAATATTTATTTTTTTTTTTTTGAGAAACATCTGTAATATTTTGGAGAAGTAAACATGTCAGGCTTAATTATTAAAATGAATTATTGACTTCTGTTATCGTCATTGGTTTTAAAAACACAGATTACCTTACAAATTAAAGAGAGAATTTTGAGTTTATTGCCATTTCAGCTTCTTTGGCTATGTCATGGCAAAAAAAATAAAAATAAAATAAATTTTAAAAAATTTAAAAAACTGATCAAGTTTATCACATTTTATAAAATAAATTTAACAATTAAAAGTCACAGACAGCAATAAATAATACACAAAATAAAATTCATTAATAATAAAGATAATAAAAAAGATAAAAATCTAAAACAGTTTTTAAAGGTTTACTTTTGATAGAAATTTAACAATTTTAAAAGGATTCACATTTAAAAATATTTCATCTAAAGTCTCTCCAGATAATTTTTTTGTCTGATAACACTAAAAATTCCACAAGTATATTTTAACAGTTTCTTTTGCAATATTGACATTTTGGTGGTTCTTCTCCTTTGAGTAAATGTCCAAGTGTGAGTCTCTTTACAAATTAAAACAGCATCTTTGCATATCTGTTCGGCAGTAGATACTGTATCCTAAAAGAAAATCTTACATATACTGTAGGAATGGTACAACAGAAAATGTTGGCAGTTTTAAAACCGTGAACGGTGTACCTTGAACATGGTTATCGTCCAATGCCTAGTTATGATAACTATAGATTCAGAATATAAAACTAACTTTACCTCAATGTCCCAACATACATTAGTCAAAACTAGCTAAAACTATTGCTATATACAACCTGCTTAACTGCTCAAAATGAGTTAAAGTAACATAAAAACGTTTGTTGTCATTACTTTATCCTCATATAACTTTATTTACAGTGTGTGAAATCTAAAGGAATGAAGTTCATCGTTTTAAAATGTAACATTTTTCGTTAATAAAATGTTAACTTATATTCAAATAAAGTATGTTACTAAAAATAATCCTGAATTTAGCTCATAGCTCGCACACTTATGCTATCCTCATAAAAAAAAATGAAGCTCAAATTCAATGACAGGCCTTTAGTCTAAAGTGGACTAATAATAATGTTTTAAACACGCTTATTACCGTATATTTGAGCAGTTAATTAAATATTAAATAATGAGAAAATGTCACCTCTCTCTTTGCGCTCCCCGAAGCCTAAATGCGGGTCATATTGAGACGGTTTGTTGGGTTCTGGTGTCGCGTCAATTTCCGTGACATAACTCCGCACAAGATGAGCGCCCATCCCGATCGTTGAATCTTACCACAGACTGCAAAACAGCTGAATTATATATACAACAAAAACTTATAATGCAGAAATCACTTTAATTCTGCACACTGCCATTCGGTCACCTCCACTGCTCCTTTTGACGTTTCCGATTTGCGCAGGAAGTAAACATGTGCAACGAGGAACACACTCCCTTCACACTGATGATACCGTTCCGCCTCGAGGTTGACAAAAATAACTAAAATCAGTTGCTTATGTTGATGCTTTCATTAATAAAATACAGAATTAACTACATGAGTACGTTTAGATTTCAGTTTTGAAGGTTTCAAATATGACATTTTTGTCACCCCGTAAATAAAATAAAACCAAAGCCGTTCAAAAGTCCGTTTAAATTGGTTAATATTTATTTAGCTTAATCTGTTTATTTATTTTAATTTTACAACAGGGGTCTTGACCAGAGTTATCAAGTCCACATTATGTATCTTTTTGAGTTCTTTACTAAATGTTGTAATAGTCGCATGTTTATTCATTTATATGCTTTATAAATGTTGCTAGTTGAAAAAAACGCCTTTACACCTTCTATAACTGTTTATTTTCTGTTTTTGTAATGTTTTAGTCGTAATAATGGCACTAACAGCCATATCTTATTGTAATTATGTGGATCGTTTTCTGTTTAAGATTTTATTTAATTTTCTTTTTCTGTAAGTACTCACTTTCTGTACTTAATGTTTATTTATTAATTGAAAATACATAACTAATACATAGCCCTACTGAAAAATCCAGCTTAAACCAGCCTAGGCTGGTTGGCTGGTTTTAGCTGGTTTCCAGCCTGGTTTTAGAGGGGTTTTGGCCATTTTGGTCTTAGCTGGTCAGGCTGTAAAATGACTAACTAAATCCAGCTTGACCAGCCTGATTTAGGCTGGACATAGCTGGTTTTGGCTGGGTTCCCATCCTGGCTAGGCTGGTCAAGCTGGTTTTAGCTGTTCATCTCCCAGCCTGACCAGGCTGGAAATGGCAGGAAACCAGCCTGGAAATAGCTAAAACCAGCCTGATCGACCAGCTAAATCCAGCCTAGGCTTGTTTAAGCTGTTTTTTTCAGTAGGCAGGCTATTGATAATATAAGTTTGTTTTAAAGTGTGATGTAAAAGCCCGCCACAGAAATTCAAATGTATAACCAGGTCAGTCTGCTCACTACCTCATTCTGATTTACTGATTTATTTAACTTGTTTAATGTATGAATCTTTTGCGAAACATAATAACCTTGACATTAATCCTAATAGTTATTAAGTAGAAACAATGGAAATTATATATATATATATATTTTTTTACTGAAACGATTGAATAGATGTCTACCTTCAAATGTGTCCTGTTTTGCAAAATTTCTGTTATTTATTTTATAATAATAATAATAATAATAATAATAATAATAATTTTTATTTATATAGCGCCTTTCCAGAGCTCAAGGACACTTTACAAGGAATGCAACAAAAAGATAAACAAACATACATGAGGTCAAATATAACAAACTTGAATAACACAAACAAGACCTAAGAGACATATGAGCAGAGTAGTGGTGGATCAGATTAAGTGGTCAGTTTGGCAGATCAGAAGCGAAGCATTCAGAAAATAAGTGGGTCTTAAGTAAGGATTTCAATTCAGAGATATTATTAGCAGAGCGGAGTGAGTGTGGTAGAGAGTTCCAGAGTTTAGATGCAATAACACTAAATGATCTGCCCCCCATTGAAGAGAGGCGGTACCGAGGAACAGCAAGAAGGCCAGAGTCAGCAGACCGTAAAGAGCGAGTTTGGGTGTAGGGGACAAGCATGTTGCAGAGATAGGAGGGTGCAAGGTTATTTAAGGATCTAAATGCAAGGAGGAGAATTTTGAATTTAATCTGGTATGCAACCGGGAGCCAATGAAGATCATACAAGATTGGGGTTATGTGAGCCGAACGTTTGATATGAGTGAGTATTCTAGCTGCAGAGTTTGAATATACTGTAATCTGGAGATGAGGCTAGCAGGCAGAGCATTAAAGTAGTCGATGCGTGAGGAGACAAATGCATGGATGACAGTCTCAGCATCCTTGCTACTGATGATGCTACATATTTATTTTATGTAGTGAGCAGTGTTTACAATCTTGCTTTTAAAATGTTATGACCTTTATGATGGCATTTGGGAGAAGATGGATGACAGCAAAATCATCTAGGGACTTTATTAATGTCACACACATTCACACAAACAAATGTGATTAACAATATCATCTCATCATTTTATTGAAGAACTAGGCATTCAGTTCATGATGTGTGCCATTAGTTTCCTGCAGTACTAAGATATTAAAATCCCTGTCAGAATTGAAAATAGCATACATAATATTGATAATAAGCAGATTCATTAGCAAACTGATTTCATTCTTCTTTCACTGTTGCAGACAACCGGTGCCATGGAGGATTGTTGATTACTGATAGAGATCATCGTCTCCTTCATCTCTAAAATGACCTCCAGAGCCTTGGCTTGACCCTTGACCTCCTCCTGACTTGGGCGCAGTAGGAAACCTGACGACGAGTCAAAGAAAAAGAAACAATTTACTTCACAAGATGAGGTGTGGAGTAAAATAAGCTACCTTTGATTTGGTGTTTTAGTACCTGAAGTTCCCAAATCCACGGCTCTGTTGAAGAGTCTGAGCAAACATCTCATACTTCCTTATGTCATTATCACTGACAGACCGACGAGCAAATCTCATGGCTTCCTCGAAATGATCCTTCCTGATCTCAGGCACTGGGTCGTAATCATCATCCTGGAAACAGCAGTGAAGATATAACACCCTGTAGGTATGAAGACCCCTAAATGCATGTCACAACATTAAAGAAAGAGAGCTTTATATTAGATGCAATGTTTAATAACCCGAATGTCAAAAGTTATTTCTGTAAGCGAATTAATGGATCGGCCTACTAGGCAATGGACAAACATATTTAGAGTGTGTATTTTTTCCTGACATGGCGGGGGGAATTGTGATTTAATGCAGTGCATCTTGTACAATCTGAGACCCACTTTATATTAGATATCACTCAGCCAGTGGAGATCGCTGATTTTTAAAGAAAACAGACCTTAAACGTGCCGATGTTGCATTGGCATACAATTCGCCGGAAACGATTAACTCAGGTTACTGGCAAATTAAAAGTCCTATTAGCATGCTTCGGAATATACCCTACTGTTATAACTTTTCGATTATTCAATTATTGGAACATTAGAATAATTGGAACGTTAGAACAATTGGAAGATTAGAACAATTTAAACACTACTAGAATTGATACAATTCGCCAGAAACGATTAACCCAGGTTACTGGCAAATTAAAAGTCCTATTAGCATGCTTCGGCAAATACCCTATTGTTATAACTTTTCATTTATTCAATTATTGGAATATTAGAGTAATTGGAACGTTAGAACAATTAGAAGATTAGAATAATTGGAACGTTAGAACAATTGGAAGATTAGAACAATTTAAACACTACTAGAATTGATACAATTCGCCAGAAACGATTAACCCAGGTTACTGGCAAATTAAAAGTCCTATTAGCATGCTTCGGCAAATACCCTATTGTTATAACTTTTCATTTATTCAATTATTGGAATATTAGAGTAATTGGAACGTTAGAACAATTAGAAGATTAGAATAATTGGAACGTTAGAACAATTGGAAGATTAGAATAATTGGAACGTTGGAACAATTGGAAGATTAGAATAATTGGAACGTTAGAACAATTGGAAGATTAGAATAATTGGAACGTTAGAACAATTAGAAGATTAGAACAATTTAAACACTACTAGAATTGATTGAATTATTCCAATTGTTGTAAAATTAAATTGTTCTAAGATTACAGTTCTAACACTCCAATTGTTGTAACATTCCAATTATTCTAATGTTCCAATTGTTCTAACATTCTAATTGTTATAACGCTCTAAATATTCTAACATTACAATTGTTCTAATGTTATAGTTGTTTTAACATTTCAATTCTAGTAATGTTTAAATTGTTCTAATCTTCCATTTGTTCTAACGTTCCAATTACTCTAATGTTCCAATTGTTCTAACGTTCCAATTGTTCTAATGTTACAGTTGTTCTTACATTTCTATTCTAATAACATTCCAATTGTTCTAACCTTCCAATTGTTTTAACGTTGCAATTATTCTAATGTTCCAATTGTTCTTACATTGCAGTTGTTCTAATATTCCAATTGTTCTAATGTTCCAATTACTCTAATTTTCCAATTGTTATAACGTTCCAATTACTTTAATGTTCTAATTGTTCTAACATTGCAGTTGTTCTAATATTCCAATTGTTCTAATGCACACAATTGTTCTGACGTTACAATTGTTCTAACATTAAAGTTTTTCTAACGTTACAATTGTTCTAACATTACAGTTGTTCTAACGTTACAATTGTTCTAATGTTATAGTAGTTCTTACATTTCAATTCTAGTAACATTCCAATTGTTCTAACGTTCCAATTATTCTAATGTTCCAATTGTTCTTACATTGCAGTTGTTCTAAAATTCCAATTGTTCTAATGTTCCAATTACTCTAATTTTCCAATTGTTCTAACATTGCAGTTGTTCTAATATTCCAATTGTTCTAATGCACACAATTGTTCTGACGTTACAATTGTTCTAACATTAAAGTTGTTCTAACGTTACAATTGTTCTAATGTTATAGTAGTTCTTACATTTCAATTCTAGTAACATTCCAATTGTTCTAACGTTCCAATCATTCTAATGTTCCAATTGTTCTTACATTGCAGTTGTTCTAAAATTTCAATTGTTCTAATGTTCCAATTACTCTAATTTTCCAATTGTTCTAATGTTCCAATTACTCTAATTTTCCAATTGTTCTAACGTTCCAATTACTTTAATGTTCCAATTGTTCTAACATTGCAGTTGTTCTAATATTCCAATTGTTCTAACATTGTAGTTGTTCTTACATTACAATTGTTTTGACGTTGCAATTGTTGCAATGTTCCCATTGTTTCAAATTCTACAACCACCACATATAACATAAAGTTAATTTAGTCTTTCTTAGTTTATTTGCCAGTCAGCTGTAAAAAGTCTTCCAGGACATTACTGATCTTTTAAATTTGTGTTCAGCACACACACCTCGACACCACACACACTGACCATAGCAGTCTCTTTCCTGGCCTGCCGCTGTCTCTCAGCACGGATCTCTGCCTCTATGGCTTCTCTGATGGCGAGTTTACAGGCCCTCTGACAGATCTCAGTCAGGTCTGCTCCCGAGAAACCTTCTGTAATCTTGGACAGATACATCAGATCTACATCCTGAGAAACACACACATAAACACACAATCATGTAACTTATTTAGATGCATCTATTTAAGTTTTGTGTGTGTGTGTGTGTTTAAAGGACCTTAGCGACTGGGGACTTGCGAAGGTTGGCGCGCAGGATGGCAGTGCGGGAGGGCATGTCAGGCAGAGGGATATAAATAAGCTGATCCAAACGACCAGGTCTCAGAATGGCAGGATCAATGATATCAGGCCTGTCGAGACAAACAGGATGACTTGCAATCGATTATACACCTCACCTCCTTATTTTAAGTCATTGTATCCACTATTAACAAACTAATAAATGATGCACTGGCGCACCGCCCTACTTTTCAGGGTCGTTTCAAGAAGATATACATCACAATAGAGGAAAACGACAATCTTAACTTTCATTTCTTTTTTTTTGTACCTGTTAGTGGCACCAATGATAAAGACGTTCTTCTTGTTGGTCATCCCATCCATTTCTGTCAAGATCTGGTTGATGACCCTGTCAGCCGCGCCTCCTGCATCTCCAGCTCCGCCTCCTCGTGCTTTAGCAATAGAGTCCAGCTCATCGAAAAACAGAATACATGGAGCCGCCTGTCGTGCCTGTCAAGACCAAACACATGTGTGAGAATCAGGCTTTGGTTTAATCAGTAAGAGTATGGAATTTAGATTGCTTAATGAATGGTCATTAACACTGGAATTACCAGGATTTCATAACTACTAGCTTTACTATAGTGGTCATCTTGACCATTCTCATATGAGACGTCATATTATCACATCATATTTACATTCAAAGCTTCTACTGAGATATTGAAATTAAGCTTTGAACATCTGTCTTCATATTTACTAAAGTTATATGACTCTAAAAAATTAAATAATCTTGGTAATACATCCTATATATGTGTAGTTAGGCTATTGGACCATCTGCAAATGTACGTGCATCAATTTTATTTTCACTTTCACAACCAGAAGGCTTTTTCGTGGAACTAAATATGCTGTTTTGAAAGACATCTGAAGTAAAGTTATGTTTTTGCTATCAGAAACTTATGTTTATGTTGGCAAGAAGTTGCTAGGCAACAGAGGCATGCATATTCAAAGTCACAGGGAAAATACATGAAAAGTTAGAAATACTTTGAATAAATTTGACTAATTTTGATAAAATAACATTGTTAAAATGAAATATGCCCATATTTAGGAAATGTCAGGGTAATGTAGGTATGTGGATTTTATTTAATATTCTGTTATTAAAAATTTAAATAGTCAAAAAGATCACTTTGGTAGTTTTAGTGTAGTATTTGAAACAATATGAGCTAACAAAATAAAAATTGTACATTTAGATTTTATGGTGACTTTACACATGACACTTAAGAAATTATATGCTATCAAGTCTGGGGCGCTCAGTAAGATTTTTTTAACATTTTTGTAAAGCAATGATCTATTCAGTTAATTAAAGAATAACAGAGACATCAATAATATAACAAAATATATCTATTTCTTTTCTTTTTTTTTTCGAAATCCCGCAAAAATTAAATAACAACAATTTTAACCACATTGTTTTCAATATTGACAATTAATAGAAATGTTTCTGAATCATCCAGTCCGAATGATTTCTAAAGAAAATTCAGCTGTTCTGTCAAATAATCAGATTAAAACAGATAAAAACTAACACTAAATGTAAAAAACTATATAATATAAACCTTTTATTTTTAATTGATTGTTCACAGGAAATACATTTGAAATGTATGCTATCAACACATATAAATGACATTCAGTCTTGGTTAGTGGATGTTATTTATTATTTAACCAACTCTTTCAGACAGCTTTTACTTCACCTTATCAAACACATCTCTGACGTTTGCCTCTGATTCACCAAACCACATGGTGAGCAGCTCCGGGCCTGCAATCAATACAATATGTAACAGATCACACACACAAATACACTCGAGTTCAGGCAAAACATTTTAACTTCACTTTCACACACACACACACACACACACACACACACACACACACACACACACACACACACACACACACACACACACACACACACACACACACATTCATACCTTTGATGGACACAAAGTTGGCCTGGCATTCATTGGCAATAGCTTTAGCTAGCAGGGTTTTTCCGCATCCTGGTGGACCATAAAACAAAACCCCTCGAGACGGAGTCATTCCAAACTTCAGAAATTTATCAGGATACTCTACGGGATACTTAACACAGAGATAAGGTCAATGAGAGAGAGAGAGAGAGAGAGAGAAGGCGCTAATGATCATTTTATATAGAAATGCAATGAAAATAAAGCTCTGGATGCACTTTTGGCCAAAAACTAAAACTAAAAATGCTTTGTAATAATGATTTATTTTATTAAGTAATATAAAAAAATTACGTAAGACTGTTTGTGTTTTGCGTTTAATGGGGACCAGTCCCCTACAGATCCATCCCAATTTATCTAAAATGATAAGTTCTTTCAAAATAGACGAAATTCCGGTTTGTAAACATTCAGGATGCAGGGGCAGCGAGGTTGCAGAAAAAAACAGGAGCGCTAGCATTTACATCGAGGAAACGACATCCGATGCGGTACAGAGTTTGTTGTTGTCTTAGAGATAAGTTATATTGATTACATATTATATATATTATTTCTATAAAGCTTTCAGCGTATTATAACAGCTCACCACCCAGTGATAAGCTCAGTTATTCCCTGAAATTAACGTTAAAGTGAGCGGCGTTCGTCTGCAGGTTATTTTGCGATAGCACCCTCTCACTGCATATTGGATAAGACGAAATGGCCAAGCATCCAGCCCCAAATATAAAATCTGGTTGAAACTCCAAGTGATTTTACAAGAGAGAAGTTAAAGGTCTACAAGTCTTTAGATGCCAACAATTTTGTTCTGTGTGGTCATGTGCAAGAAATAATGCTCCATGATGACCACCCAGCAGGCACACAACGTTATATGACGTAGGTAATTGGTTATATTTTTGTTCAGACGTCAGGGAGCAAAATCTATTGTCAGTTTAACGTCAAATGATGTCATAATAAGACATCCATACAACGTCAAAGTGTAACATCAGTAGACATTGATCTTAGGTTGGTTTTAGGTTGTGGAATTAACCAACCTAAGTCCAGCATCTTCTTAACGTCATAATGTGACGTCCATACAACCTCAAAGTCTAACATCAGTAGAAATTGATCATTGGTTGGTTTTAGGTTGTGGCATTGATATTATTATGATGGCTGTTAGCCAAAGACGTCTGCAGTTGGCATTAAAAGCAGTGTGGTGTACGGTAAAATTAAAGTTTTCTATTTTAGTACTTTTGATTTTGGCATCAAACCGCACAACACGACATGTTTGCTATTGCAACCGGTCTTTTTTGTAACCGCTATTAGCGGTTGAACCCGTGTGACATCATGTGTGATTAAATGACATTCACATTTTTGTTATCCGCATTGGAATTACCATCCATTTTTCCACCATTGTGCCGTCCTAGTTTGTGGTTTACCTGCACAAGCTCCTGTAACTCCCGCTTGACCTCATCGAGTCCTCCAATGTCCTCCCAGTTCACATGAGGAACCTCCACGACCGTCTCCCTCAGAGCAGATGGGTTACTCTGACTTAGAGCCCACTGAGAGACAAAAAACCACAGACACAATCCCCACAGGAGATCAAAATCACCAATAAGATCAAGCTAACATTTCAATATCTTCTCGTAGAGAGATCAGATCAAATGGAAAGCAAATTAAGACTTCTGCTTTTTGTTATTGCCTGGAAATTTCTAGCAAGGCTGATTCAAAACAGATCTCAGCCATAAGCATGTTTGCATCGTCTCTATCTTTCGAGATTTGGAGTATAAAAATGACCCAGAAATCTATTTTAAAGTAATTACACCTGAAAAACCCACTGCACATCTTTAGGGACAACACTGAAACATATGTGATGGAAGGAAAAACATTTCTGATAAGGGTAAAGCTGACCTTGAAGTCGTCCATTGTGACGGCCAGTGAGTTGAGGAGATCTGCATCGATGCTGTCGTCCTCCAGATCAATTAAGGTCATCTTTTTGCGGATGGCCTGCAGTGCTGCTTCTGAACACAGAGCGGCCAGATCTGCTCCTACATGTCCATGTGTCTCAGCAGAGATCTACCATAAAGAGAAACACACAGATAAAATAGTCAACACGAATTAGGTCTGCCATCTGTCTCTCATTCTTACCTGTTCCAGATCCACATCTTCTGACAGCTTCATGTTCTTGGTGTGAATCTGTAAAATTTCCAGCCTGCCAGTGGAGTCAGGGATGCCGATGTCAATCTCTCGATCAAAACGTCCTGCACAGTGGAGCCAACAAATCATTTACTAGTGAATATTCAGTGGACTATTATAAAATATTAGAGCTGTGGTGAAAATTTGATTGAGAAATAGATTTAGCAATTTCCTGAATGCATTGAAATTGTCTCTTGAATGGATTCAGAGCTTCGTTTTTGACAGCAGATGGCGCTGTATGCTTTACCAACAGCCTAACTCTGCTTGCATCCAACTCTTTACAGAGAGTATAGGAAAGGTTTAAGAAAACAGTGTTCATAGCTGTCTTTACATTAATCTTGTGGCATGAAGCACTTTTTTGAGTGAGGATTTTAAAGTATAGATAAGTGCCATCTGCTGTTAAAAACTAGTCTAGAGTGCCCTCTGCTGTTCAAAACTAACCTAGAGTGCCATCTGTTGTTAAAAACTAGCCCAGAGCATCCTTTGCTGTTAAAAGAATTGCCTAGCGCTCCATAGCTATTTAAAAAACTAGCCTAGAGTGCTGTTTTGCTGTTAAAAAATAGCACAGAGCACTGTCTGCTCTTCAAAACTAGCCTAGAGCACCATCTGTTTTTAATAAAAAGTAGCTTAGAGAGTCGACTGATGTTACACATTAGCCAAGCACCTTCTACTAGTCAAAACTAACTTAGAGTGCCATCTGCTGTTTAAAAACTAGCACAGAGCACCATCTGCTGTTCAAAAGTAGCCTAGAGTACCATCGTTTTTAAAAACTAGCCAAAAGCATCAGCTGCTGTTCCAAAAAAAAAAAAATCTAGAGCGCTATCTGCTGTTTAAACTAGCCTGGAGCGTCATCTGCTGTTCAAAACTAAACTAGACTGCCATTCATCTGCTGTTCAAAAGAAACCTAGAGCACCATCTGCTGTTATAAACTAGCCTAGAGCACCATCTGCTCTTATTAATTAGCCTAGAACACCACCTGCTGCTAAAAACTAACATAGAGCACCATCTATTGTTATAAACTAGCCTAGAGCATCATTTGCTGTTCAAAACTACCCTAGAGGGCCATCCAGCTGCTGTTCAAAAGAAACCTAGAGCACCATCTGCTGTTATGAACCAGCCTAGATCACCATCTGCTGTTATAAACTAACATAGAGCGTCATCTGATGTTAAAAATGACCCTAGAGGGCCATCCTTCTGCTGTTCAAAAGAAACCTAGAGCGCAATCTGTTGTTATGAACTAACCTAGATGGCCATCCATCTGCTGTTTGAAAAAAACCTAGAGCGCCATCTACTGTTATAAACTAGTCTAGAGCACCATCTGCTCTTATAAACTAGCCTAGAACACCACCTGCTGCTAAAAACTAACATAGAGCGCCATCTACTCTTTTAAACTAGCCTAGAGCGTCATTTGCTGTTCAAAACTAACCTAGAGGGCCATCAAACTGCTGTTATAAAGTAGCCTAGAGCGACATCTGCTCTCATAAAATGGCCTAGAACGCCATTTGCTGTTAAAAAAAAAACCTAGAGCACCATCTGCTGTTATAAACTAACCTAGAGCGTCATCTGATGTTAAAAACTTACCTAGAGGGCCACCTATCTGCTGTTCAAAAGAAACCTAGAGCGCCATTTGTTGTTATGAACTAGCCCAGAGCACCACCTTGTGTTAAAAACAAGCCTAGAGCACCATCTGCTGTTAAAAATTAACCTAGAGCACCGTCTGCTATTCAAATCTGCCTAAAATGCCATCTGCTTTTCAAAACCAGCTTAGAACACAATCTGCTATTATAAACTACCCTAGAGCGCCATCTACAGTTGTAAATAAAGCTCAAAATCAATTCAAGTGAGCATTGCAGTGATGTGGACATCTCAGAATCGATGCAGAATCAATTTCTCAAAAAATCAAACTCTACAAAATAGTATAAGCAATAAATTCTGTTAAATGTGCATATTCACACCAA
Source organism: Danio rerio (assembly GCF_052040795.2). Lineage (NCBI taxonomy): Eukaryota > Metazoa > Chordata > Actinopteri > Cypriniformes > Danionidae > Danio > Danio rerio. The sequence goes on from NC_141021.1 coordinate 58,544,315, forward strand.
AACGCCGAAGAGCAGCATCCACACTGTTGGGCCTGTTTGTAGCTGCCATTACGACAACATGAGCGCGCTGTTTCAGGCCGTCCATCAGCGTGAGCAACTGAGAGACGATCCTCCGCTCAACCTCACCGTGAGTCTAAAGAGGTGACATGAGCATTAATCGAGTGCCAAACATCAGACCGGACACTCTCACAGCACATAGAGTATCTCTCCTCACCTTCTCACGTTTCGGAGCGATAGCATCCAGCTCATCGATGAAGATGATAGCAGGGGCGTTTTTTTCAGCCTCCTCGAAAGCTTTTCTCAGGTTGCTCTCAGACTCTCCTGCCAGCTTACTCATGATTTCAGGACCTGGGATACAAAAATAACAACATGAAGGTGTAGAAATACACAGCAGGAGTGTTACTGATATGATATTTGGCCAAATAATATAGATATACATTAATGGTACGTTTCTGGAAACCACGAAATGCATCCGAGGAGGTACGTAATTTGGCAGTTTTGTTTTGCAAATTCACAAGAGGCCGCTGTGTATGCTTTTTCATGTCAAATTTCTTTCGTGGGTGCCATTCGTGCCTGCTGTTCTCATGCAAACCCACCAGAGGCCGCTGTTGACTGACTGTTTGATTGACTGAATGACCGACTAATCGACTGACCCACCCTACTCTTTCCCAAAACCCAATCAATTTTATAGATTGATCCACCGACCCATTTCCCTAAACCCAACCAACAATTTACAAAAGCAATCCAGAAAACGAAAACCCCTCGTCTGATTTTTTACCATGTTTTCGGATTTTACCACATTCTCACCCTGTTATTTACTTGTTTATTTCATTTTTTAGATTCTGTTTTTGACCTTACCTGATCAACTCCTTTCTGTGTCTTAAGTCAGCCGACATACATGACGAGCTAACTGGACAAAGTAGTTACATGGGAAGCAGTCCACACGAAGGTAAGTGGTCAGATGGTAAGAGCGAAAAGGAATGGCGTCAAACCGCCCCATAGCGTTCGTTTAAAAAATGCAGCCATACGTACCTCTGGCCACATAATTCACGTTCTCCAGAAACGTATGTAGGACTACGTTTTCAGAAGAGCCTGTTTTGTGTATTACTGTGAAAATGAAGAAAAGTGCTATGCTGAGTATGGCCACCCTAAAAAAAATGAAAAAGTCCCGCCTTCCAGTCATAATAGCCAATCATCACTCTTTATAGCTGGGTTATTTTGGGGTGGGGCTTTTTACAGATTCTTTTGATCAATTGTTCATTATGGTATCTCATCATATATTTCGTTCTTCAGTGTCATCTTGTCTTTGTTCTCTTTGCTCTGGGTTTTGTCCTTTTGGTAGTTTTTACAGCATCCTCTTGTTTAGAGCTGCACGATATTAGAAAAATCTGATATTGCGATATTTTATATTTCTGCAATAATTATTTCTACCTATACAGTTGACAAGATTGTTTGATTTGACAGTTTTCTGGGAAGTCTAACAATATTATCAATTACTATTGTATTACTAACAGTATCTCAAAGATCTACATTGAATAATCACAATGAAAAAAAGTCTTGTTTTGTAGTCTAAATATCTACAAATTCTTGTAGATCAAGAATTGCCGGCAGCTAGCTCTCTGCAACTTTCACATGGTCACCCACTGAAGCTAAGCAGGGCTGCGCCACGTCAGTACCTGGATGGGAGACCACATGGGAAAGCTAGGAAGTGGTGTTAGTGAGGCCAGCAGGGGGCGCCCAACCTGCAGTCTATGTGGGTCCTAATGCCCCAGTATAGTGAAGGGGACTCTATACTGCTCATTGTCTTTCGGATGAGTTGTTAAAGCAAGGTCCTGACTCTCTGTGGCTGTAAAAATCCCAGGTTTTCCTTCGAAAAAAAGAGTAGGGGTTTAACCCCAGCATCCTGGTCAAATTTGCCCACTGGCCTCTGTCCATCATGGCCTCCTAACCATCCCTATATCATAATTGGCTTCATCACTCTTGTCTCTTCTCCACCAATCAGCTGATGGGTGGTCTAGCGCAATATCCAGGTGGTGGATGTGATTAAGGAATTATTATTATTATTATTATTATTATTATTATTATTATTATTATTATTATTAAATAAGTAAAAAAAATATTGGTTTTGTTTTTATCTTCAGAAGAATTAATTCAAAATTAGGAGTAAAATAATCTTATTTTTGCAATGTAGGTATTTGTACCAAAAACGAGACAAAAATTCTAAGTAAAAAAAAAAAAACATTTTTTTTTTTTGCAAAAATTTTATAAATAAATACATTTAATCTTTGTTACATCTCCAAATATACTTTTTTTGTGCCCAAACTCTCTTGAAAGGCTCAGTCAAATGCCTTAAAAACACATTAATTAATTGATTAAATGATTAAACTTAGCATTGACTCTACAAAGCACTTGCGTTCTGTGGCTCCTGGTCAACTGTAATTCAGACTCCACATTGCAGATCTTGCGATGTTACTAATACAGATGCATACATTGCAAGTTCAATGAAGAAACAATATATCATGCAGCCCTACTCTGGCTACCATTAAAACAGCCACAATGGACCTGCCAATCTTTGTGCATGCACAGTAGCTGGAACAAACTGCAAATAGTTGTAACTATGGATTTAACAACAAATGTTACGGGATTGGTCACTTCAAAGTGTTGCTGCTTTGAGATATGCCATTTAATTGAGTTCAGTTTTGAGATTTCAGTATTCCCCCATTCATTTATATAGGACTTGGTTGTTGGATGGTGCAAATATGGCAGCCAACTGAACAAACTTTCCTTGTAATGGGCTTTGTTTTGGCTCAATGATGATGCATTATAGTCTGCCAGTCCTGTACCGTACAAATTCCTTTCTAATAGCTATCATCTTTTAGGGTTTGAAGATTAAAAAATAAGTGATTGAAAATCTAATGAAGTTTTCTAAAAGTCAGTTAGTTTCAGTGTTTGCAGACTTCTGTTCTTGCAGGGCGGCAAACGCTCACAGACTGCGGTTTTAAGTGTGTGAATGTACCATTGATGAGAAAGAAGAAAGCTCCCGTCTCATTGGCCACAGCACGAGCCACCAGCGTCTTCCCTGTTCCAGGCGGACCATACAGGAGAATCCCTCTCGGAGGCTGAAGAGCGACAGTGCATGTGAATGTACAGTGAAGAAATTCAACCAAGCGTGGGTTAATGGTGGGAGAAACAATGACGATTACCACAGCTCAGCCATTGTTCAGATGGAGTATTTCAAGACATTTGTCAAATGTTTGTCCTCAAACTGCTCATGAAGTCTGGCCATAAATGCTTTTGAATATAAGCTAATATATACAAACAATTATGTACATATCTGTAATTGCAATCGTTAAAAAAAAACATGTAAATGGCCATTCTGTAATGTTTTGTGTTGCATATATCACACATATTTTGTATATGTGAAATCCAAACATGAACTTGTATGCCTTATATATTATTTGCATATATGATCATATACTATATTTCAACATGGAGTGGGTTAAGGACTATAGTTTCATCCACACCTCCTCCAAAGCCTTTAGTTGTGTTTTGATGGGATTTTTGACTGTTGTAGCTGTGAAATAACTCAAATCATTTAGCGGAGTGATAATGGAGCTGCAATGCGCTCAAAAGATGCCGGAACTACTTTAACAGTGCGTTTATCTGAAATTAAAGTCACACCTTAGAGCAAGGGTCACCAATCTTGGCCCTGGAGGGCCGGTCTCCTGCAGATTTTAGCTCCATCCCTAATCAAACACACCTGAACCAGCTAATCTAGGTCTTACTTGAAACACACACACACACACACATATATATATATATATATATATATATATATATATATATATATATATATATATATATATATATATATATATATATATTATTGTATTGTATATATATTGTATTGTATATATATATATATATGTATTGTATATATATATATATATGTATTGCATATATATATATATATATATATATATATATATATATATATATATATATATATATATATATACATATATATATACAATACAATAAAATACAAAACTTGAAACAATCAGGCAGGTGTGCTGAAGCAAGTTGGAACTAAACCCTGCAGGGACACCGGCCCTCCAGGACCAGGATTGGTGACCCCTGCCTTAGAGGGATCATCAGCCAATCAGAGTCAAGCATATTTATACTCACTGTGCGTCACTGTGGCGCAGTGGTTAGCACGATCGGCTCACAGCAAGAAGGTTGCTGGTTCGAGCCTCGGCTGGGTCAGTTTGCATTTCAGTGTGGAGTTTGCATGTTCTCCCCAAGTTGGTGTGGGTTTACTCCGGTTCGTTTATATCAATTGGGTAAGCTGAATTGTCTGTTGTGAGTGTAAATGAGTGTATGGATGTTTCCCAGTAATGGACTGCAGCTGGAAGGGCATCTGCTGCATAAAACATATGCTGGATAGATTGGCGGTTCATTCCGCTGTGGCAACCCTGGATTAATTAATGGACTAAGCCAAAAAGGAAATGAATGAATACAAACATAGACTATACAGTATCTGAAGAAGGTGTTTGTTGACTCTTGCCTTCACTCCGATGGCTTTGAACAGGGCCGGGTGTCTCAGCGGCAGCTCCACCATCTCTTTAATCTGAGCCAGCTGTTTCCGACAGCCTCCGATGTCATCATAGCCGATGTCATTCAGACTCTCCTCCTCATCCTGACAACATCAACTCACTGTATGACATCATGCCGAAGTGGAGAAGCTCACCAGGTATGATGATGTCACACACACTTGCCTCTCGTTTGATTGGTTCTCCCTCACAGTGGATTATGGTATCCGGGGCAACGATGCAATGTGGGGTGGGGTCTGTTTCTACCACTTTAAACTCCACCGCTCTCATGCCTCCTCTGACCAGGAAAATATCACCTTCAAAAGCATGAAAAAACTTTTGTTTAACATTTTTTCAATATATTCTTCTTCTGTTAGGTGAGTAAATGATTATTTTCTTATTTAGATTATTTATTTACCTATTTATTACATTTTTGACATTTAGTTTTTGAGTGAACGATCCTTTTATTTGAAACTAAAAATGAACACCAGTAGCTGAAATCAAAATAAATATAGATTTTAGATCATGATCTATTCTTATAAATGAAAACAGATGCAATGTCAACTAGGTAAAATAAGGTGAAGTTCAAGTTTGAGATACTAAAATTGCTTGAACGAAATTTATGTTTATTTTAAATAAATAATTTATGGACATTTTTTACAAAATAATAATAATCAAAAATAAAGTTAAAATCTTGAATGAAATTTAGAAATATACACGAATCATTATATTAATAAATACTAGAATACACTACCTGACAAAAGCCTTGTCGATCCCAGTTGTAAGATCAACAAATAATAACTTGACTTCTAGTTGATCATTTGTAAAAGTGTCAGAAGGTGAATTTTTCGGATGAATCATCTGTTGAACTGAATCCCAATCATCACCAATACTGCAGAAGACCTACTGGAACCCACATGGACGCAAGATTCTCACAGAAATCAGTCAAGTTTGGTGAAGGAAAAGTCATGGTTTGGAGTTGCATTCAGTATGGGGGCGTGCAAGAGATTTGCAGAGTGGATGATCAACATCAACAGTCTGAGGTATCAAGACATTTGTGCTGCCCATTACATTACAAACCACAGGAGAGGGACAATTCTCCAGCAGGATAGCGCTCCTGCTCATACTTCAGCCTCCACATCAAAGCTCCTGAAAGCAAAGAAGGTCAAGCTGCTCCAGGATTGGCCAGCCCAGTCACCAGAGATGAACATTGTTGAGCATGTCTGGGGTAAGATGAAGGAGGAGGCATTGAAGATGAACACAAAGACTCTTGATGAACTCTGGGAGTCCTGCAAGAACGCTTTCTTTGCCGTTCCAGATGACTTTATTAATCAGTGAATTGAGTCATGTCAGAGATGTATGGATGCAGTCCTCCAAGCTCATGATGGAGTCAGACACAATATTCATTCTGTCTCCACTGCAGCAGGACTTTATATTCTATACTGGACATTATTTCTGTTCAGTGATGAGACTTTTGTCTAAGCAAAGCCAGACCTTACTGTCCTAAGCAAATCATTCAAAATCAAGGCATGACCATATTTTATTTTGGTGTAAAATAAACATAATCTAGAGGCCTTTGCCTTTCATGTAAGCCACTTCTGATACCAAATCATCAACTAGAAGTCAAGTTATTATTTGTTGTTTCTAAAACTTGGATAGGCGACAAGACTTTTGTCAGGTAGTGTGTACATAAATAAAGGAAATATTTAACAAGAACTACAGTTTCAACACTGTATTGTATTTGGCAGCTTAATATGATTATTACTATTAATATTTAGTCGATTATTGGTGGCAACCAAAAACTACATCATTAATAAGCTTGTAAAAACACATGACTTCAAATTTATAACTTAACCTATTTGTTATTCCAACCCCGGCGGTCTCAATATCAATCTGAACTTCAAAGTAGACCCAAATCACAAAACCACACTCAATATCAAAGCAGTCCCTGAAGGAAGACCTGCCTCTAATCTCTGACACACACCGAATGATCATATGCACCTTTGTGAACCGGTCTGTAGGCCTCCAGGAAATACGGCTTCAGAAATACGTCAAACAGGTTTCCCGTCAGCCCTTCGATAGTGTCATCAATGGGCAGAACGTGGATGCGCTTCCCATATTTCACATCTGGACAAGGATGGATACTGTATACACACAGACAGATGCGTTACTCACTGATAAGAAGCAGATGTAATATTTATGTAATCATTTGTGCGTCATCTGAAACCACATTTATAATCCTCTTAGTCTATGCTGGCATTATCTTCAGCAGCTCAAACACTCTATTGGCTCACCGCTGCTTCTCACTCAGGGCTGTTTATGCTAATGAGGGAGAGATGGTCACTAGTGGGCGGGGCTTTCCCCATCTGATGACACGTACAAAGGGAGAATGTCAATTAAAAGAGTTTCTGCCGACTGCTTTATCAAGTCTAATTATAAATAATACAATTAATTAATTTTTACCATTAGAGGCAGTTTATATGCACACACTGCTGCCATACAACTGTGTTTAAACACCTTATAAAAGTGATTTTTGCATAATAGGTCACCTTTTTTAAACATTTTACAAGTTAAATCCAACATACAACAAAGTACAGTGAATCTATCATCACCAAATATACGCCACTATACATGCCCCAAACCTCCAACCCATAGTCCAACAAATAAACCATGAATAAACCTAAATAAACAAACAAACAAACAAACAGAAAATAGGTGACATCTAAGCATTCTGTCCTATTATTCCCAACTAAGAAATAAAGCTGCCCAGTATTTGCAAATAAATCTTGACGCTTTTTCAAATGTAATGCAATTTCTTCCAAAGGCCTGTAGGATGACACTTTTTAATTAACCCAGGCGCATCCTGATAACGTGTGGACGTTTCTGGAGATATGTCCCGGGAGGTATGTATTTTTGTTTTTGCAAGTTCGCGAGAGGCCGCTGTGTGCGCTTTTTCGTATCTCGAATGTCTCTCGCTAGTGCCGTTTGCGCCCGTGCTGTTCTCACGTCAACCCACCAGAGGCCGCTGTCGGCCGACCTAATGATTGACTGGCCGGCCGGCCAATCAAAGGACACACTCTCCTCCTTCCCTAAACCCAATTTTACAGATTGACCTGCCCACCCGCTTACTTCCCAAAACCCAACCAACAGTTTACAAAAGCCGTGTAAAAAAGAAAAGCCCTTGTCTGATTTTTACCACATTTTCAGATTTTACCACATTCTCACCCCGTTGTTCACTTGTTCATTTTAGTTTTTGGATTCTGTTTTTGTCTTACCTGATTTCTGGAACCGCTCTTCCCCGGATACGAACCCGTTTGTCTAACTGGACAAACTGGTTGCAACGGGAAAGCCCTACGGAGGTCAGTCGATAAGCGCCAAAAGGAACATCGTCAGACCGCCCCATAACGTTCACTTAAAAAAATGATGTGCAGTCATTCGTACCTCCGGCTACATAATTCGCTGTCTCTAGAAACGTCCACAGGACACTGTTTTCAGAATGAGCCTGTGTTGGCTATATACATTTCTGGAGACCGCCATATACATCCCAGCAGTTACTTTTTTTTTTTTGCAGTTTTTGTTTTCGCGAATCCACCAGAGACCATTGTTTACGCTTTTTGGGATCTCAAATTTCTATCGCGAGTGCTATTTGTGTCTGCTGTTCTTGCGTAAACCCATCAGAGGCCGCTGTCGACTGAATCACCAGTCCACTGACCAACCCTGCTCCTTCCCTAAACCCAACCAATTGTATTGATTGACCCGCCCACCCATTTCCATAAATCCAACTGACAGTTTCAAAAAGTAATGCAGAAAAAAAGCCCTCGTCTGATTTTTACCACGTTTTCAGATTTTACCACATTCTCACCCCGTTATTTACTTGTTTATTTTATTTTTTGGATTCTGTTTTTGTTTTACCCTCTTTCTGGAACCATCCTTCAGTGGACTTGAAACCCCGTTCGGTCAACTCCTCTCAGCATCTCAAGTCCGCTGACGTACATGGCAAGCTAACAGGATGAACTGCTAACAGCAGGTAAGCAGTCCACACGGAGGTAATCGTAAAATGGAAAGATGTCATACCACCCCATATCGTTCACTTTAAAGACGAAATGCAGCCATATGTAGATCTGGCTACATAATTCATGATTTCCAGATACATATATAGGGCTACGTTTTCAGAATGAGCCTATGTTGTCTTTAATCCACATGGAAGTAGAAGGTAGTTTAGAATTATTCCATCTCAAAGTTATACATTTTATGGCTGCTAGTAAGGCTAGCCTTCCAATCTCAGATTAACCCTTTGTTGATCAAGTAGTGGAATAGGTCCCCTTTAAAGTAAAGCGCAAGCATGTATTTAATAAATGTATACCAGCACACCTGATGACATCACCGAGCCGCACACGCAGGTTGTTGCGTGTGACCCTGTTCATGCGCACGCGCTCATTGCCACATGTGTCGTCTGTGAGAACGATGCAGACCGTCTGTCTCCGTTTCCGACCGCGCAAAACCACAGTGTCTCCACGAAACAACTGCAGCTCCTCCATTTTAACCTGGAACACACATACACTCTCTTAAAACATGAACGTGGGTAACAATGTTTACAATTCAGAATAGCTCACTAGCGACACTGGTGGCCAGTAGGTGTACTGCAGTAGTGTTGACCTTATTTATTCAGTCGTTTTCCTTTGGCTCAGAGGTCGCCACAGCAGAATGAAGTGAACTGCCAACTATTTTAGCAAATGTTTTACACAGTGGATGCCCTTCCAGCTGCAACCCAGTACTGGGAAACACCCATACACACTCATTCACACACACACACACACACACACACACACACTCATACACTAAGGCAAATTTAGTTCATCCAATTCACCTGAACTGTGGGGGAAACCGGAATGTGAGGCCATAGTTCTCACCACTGAGCCACCGTGCCGCCCCTTGACCTTATTTTCAATGAGCATTGTGCTTCTTTTTGCGGTTTGATTTAGAGCTTCTGATTTAGTTGCCTATAGGAAAAATGACTAGGGGTAATAAACAGCAGAAAACACTCAAACTACTTGCTCTACAAACAATTGTGTTCATGACAGAATAAGGTCAATAAACCATAATGATAAATATTTTTTTATAATTATTTTTTGGGGTTTTCACCTTTATTGTGATAAGACAGTGAGGATTTAGAGGCAGGAAAGTATGGGGGCAGAGATAGGGAAGGGTCGGCAAAGGACCTCAATTCAGGAATCAAACTTGGGTCGCCGTGAACACCTCAGTGTCATGTGTCGACGCACTAACCACAAGGCTTTTGGCGCCGACTACCGTTTTCTTTTTTGATCAGAAGTAAAAATAAGTAAACAAAAAGCTTCCATATAACCTGTTTCTCTTTGACATTGATTGCCCATAAATAACTTCCATAAAGATTAAAACTTATAAAATATAAATGCTTATTTGTGATCAAATAAACACAAAACCACGTAAGTTTCACGGGTATATTTGTAGGAATAGCCCACAATACACTTTATGAGTCCAAGTTATTGATTTTTATTATATGCCAAAAAATAATTTGAATATTAAGTAAATATCTTAAAGACATCTCATGATAGTTTCATTAGGACATTTTGTAGGCTTGCTGCCATAAATATTCATTCATTCATTTTCTTGTCGGCTTAGTCCCTTTATTAATCCAGGGTCGCCACTGCGGAATGAACCACCAATTTATCCAGCACGTTTTTACATAGCGGATGCCCTTCTAGTTGCAACCCATCTCTGGGAAACATTCATACAAACTCATTCACACACTCATACACTATACGGACAATTTAGCCGACCCAATTCACCTGTACCACAAGTCTTTGGACTGTGGGGGAAACCGGAGCACCCGGAGGAAACCCACGCGAACACAGGGAGAACATGCAAACTCCACACAGAAACGCCAACTGAGCCGAGACTCGAACCAGCAACCCAGCGACCTTCTTACGGTGAGGCGACAGCACTACCTACTGCGTCACTGCCTCGCCTGCTATAAATATATATAACCTCAAATACAGATAAGCAATATGATGTTTCTCTTTGTTGTTGTTTTTTTTAAGAAAGTGACTCTTATATGCATAACCATCTTTCAAAATAAAAGACCCTGACAAAAATTATTTGTAAATAAAACAAAAAAAAAATAAATAAAGAAAGAAATAATAATTTATAAATTGGTGTAACAACATACCCTGCAACATATTGATAGCTAAATATCTTAATCTGGACATCTTTAAAGGCCATTTTCTCAACATTTAGTTTTTATTAATGTTCAGATTACAATTTTTTTTAGATTGTTGCTTATGACTGTATGGTTCCTCCATGGCAGGGGTGGCCAACCCTCTTCCTGGAAAGCCACCTTCCTGCAGATTTCAGTTGCAACCCATATCAAACACACCTGCCTGTAATTATCACGTGGTGTTCAGGTCCTAATTAATTGGTTCAGGTGTGTTTGATATGGGTAGCAACTGAAATCTGCAGGAACATGTTTGGCCACCCCTGCTCTATGGCATTGGTCTCAAACTCAATTCCCGGATGGCCGCAGCTCTGCAGAGTTTATCTCCAACCACCTCCAACTCACACCTGCATAATAGTCTCTAGTAGACTTGAACACCTTGATTAGTTGGATCAGCTGTGTTTGATTAGGGTTAGAGCAAAACTGTGCATAGCTGCGGCCCTCCAGGACTCCAGGTCAATGCTCCACGGCACTGGTTCTCAAACTGTGGTACTTGTACCACTAGTGGTACGCGGGGGAATGAAATATGTCATGTATATGCTACACACATGTAAAAATTCATCAATTTCATCATTCAGCAGACCTCCTCATTCCTGCAGCACGGGAGCTTTATAATTGTTTATGAGCACCAAAAGTGGCGGATCTGTTCGGCGAAATATCTGACTGCGTGTCACCGCATCCCTAAGGACTGTTTGGCGAAATATTTGACTGCATGTCACTGCATAACAAACAACTGAAACAATATAACTAGAGAAATCTCCACTGTGCTGCTGAGTGAGAGAGAGCTCACTCCAGATTCTCACTGAACAGCGCTGCAGCGATGACGTAAGCGTGCCGAGGCCCGTTTGTGGTGTGAGCGCGGGCCGTCGGGGGGACAAGCGTGCTTTGGCCCGGTTCGAGGCAACTGTACCTAGTGTGAGTATGGCCTTATATCCATACTTTACATATTAGGGGTCGTATTTGCGCTTTGATGTATTTGTTGCAATAATTAGCTGAAATTTCACATGTCAAACGGTAGGGTTGTCGCGCACACATTTCAAAATAAAAGTCCGGTATAAGCAAAATAAGTAAAAAACATAACTTATGTTGTTTTTTTTTGACCACACACTATGTGAACCGCTGAAAATGTTCCCGCGACCCACCAGTTGAGAAACACTGCCATATATGACATATAGCCTATATTTCTGAGGTAATTTGCCACGTTTTTTTTTTTAACTGTGCAGAGGTGTAGCTGTTTTACTGGGCCTACAACGCTATTGTATTGTTTTCAATACTGCTCATTTTGGTGGTACTTGGAGAGACAATTTTTTTCTGAGGTGGTACTTGATGAAAAAAGTTTGAGAACCACTGCTCTACGGCATTACTATGATAATACCTTGAGTTCTAAGAGTGCGACAATATGAATGCACATCTTTACTTATAACAGTGAATGTTTTCGCTAAATTTAATTTGCCATTCTTCATGACTGAACCTCTTTAAAAACTGACAGATTACCTGCGACAAACACACGATACTGTTGTCCTCATTGGTGGCTTCATCCACAATGAGCCGATTCGGTCGAATCTTCTGTTTCAAAATAGCAGTGGAGAAATCCTCCGTCTTTGGACTATTCAAAACACACACACACACACACACACACACACACACACACACACACACACACACACACACACACACACACACAATAACAACAACATTGCAGAATCTAATTTTCCACAACATTAATAATACACAATGAACTCCATGCATGGCTCTTTATGAAAGCCTAGTCAGCACATGCAAAAGCCTAACACTGCTGTTTTCCAGCTTCTTTCTACAGAAAATGCAATATGTATTGTGTGTACACCAGACATATTGTACATCACTGCTTATAATATCATAATAGACTTCATAATGATGACAACAGACCACACAATATCAGAGTAACACTTCACAATGAGCTCCCATAAATAACTTAATCACCACTGACATACAGCATTTATTAATGTTCGCTAATGGAAATATTACGTTGTGTTCTCTCAGGTTAATTAAAACAATAACTTTTGATTTAATAACTGATTAGTAAATGCTGACATCAACACAAACATTCATTCATTTTTATTCAGCTTAGTCCCTTATTTATATGGTTGCGACAGCGGAATGAACCACCTACTATTCCGACATATGTTTTACTTAACAGTACCCTTCCAGCCCAGTACTGTAAAACACCCAAACACACTTATTCACACACACACTCATACACTACAGCCAATTTAGTTCATCAGTTCACCTATAGCGCATATGTTTGGGCTGTGGGGAAATCCGGAGCATGCGGAGGAAACCCATGCCGACACGGGGAGAACATGCAAACTCCACACAGAAATGCCAACTGTTCCAGCCGGGACTTGAATCAGTAACCTTCTTGCTGTGAGGCAACAGTGCTAACCACTGAGCCACCGTGCCACCTAAATCAAACATAAACAAACTATTTGTCATGTTATGTTCATGTTATCTAATAGGAAATTTTGTGCTATCAATGCCAATAATGTGAACTAGATAGTAAAGTTCGTAGACAATCTGTATTGTGGCTGGAGAAAGCTTCGTCTGAAAGATTGATTTCAATAGATTTAAAGTTTAAATCACTGAAGTAGTTTAAGATGTTTGAAACTGTTGGAATAGATAAGTACATATAAGTCAGCAAGTTTCTAGTATTGATTGGCATGTTTCTTGCTAAAGCATTGCTAGGGTGTTCTGAGTGGTTACTAAGGCGTTGCTAGGCAGTTGCTATTGTGTTCTAGTTGGTTGTTGGGGGGTTGCTTAGGCATTGTTAGGCAGTTCCTAAGGTGTTCTGATTGGTTGCTAAAGTGTTCCAGGTGGTTGCTAAGGCATTGCTAAGCGGTTGCTAGGGTTTTCTGTGTGGTTGCTAGGGTGTTCTAGGTAGTTACAAAGGTGTTGTTAGGTTGTTGCTAAGGTGTTCTGAATAGTTGCTAGGCAGTTGCTAGGTAATTGCTAGGGTGTTCTGAGTGGTTGCTAGGCGGTTGCTAAGGTGCTGCTGGGAGGTTGCTAGGGTGTTCTGAGTGGTTTCTAGGTGTTTGCTAAGGTGTTCCTTGGTGGTTGCTAAAGGTGAAGCTAGGATGTTCTGAGTGGTTGCTAAGGTGTTGCTAGGAGGTTTCTAGGGTCCTGGTTAGTTACAAAAGTGTTGTAAGGTTGTTGCTAAGGTGTTCTAAATGGTTGCTAGGCAGTTGCTAAGCTGTTGCTAGGTAGTTGCTAGATTGTTCTGAGTGGTTGCTAGGTGTTTGCTAAGGTGTTACTAAAGTGGTTGCTGAAGGTGTTGCTAGGGTGTTCTGAGTGGTTGCTGAGTGGTTGCCAAGGCATTCATAGGTGGTTGCTAAGCTGTTGCTAGGTGGTTGCTAAGGTGTTCTGTGTGGTTGCTAGGCAGTTGCTAACATAAATTAGCATGTTTCTAGTATGAATTAGCATTCTGCTACCATGTTTCTAGCATGCTTCTAGTATACACTAGCATGTTGTTTTAGTATGAATTTAGTATGAATTAGCATGTTGCTAGTACGTTTCTAGTATGCATTTGCACATTGCTAGTATGATTAGTATGCTTGTTAGTATGTTTTAGCATGAATTGGCATGTTGTTAGAATGTCCAATGTAAAGTCAATGGGAGTTTTTTTTACAATGGAAGTCTATGGGATAGTTGCTAGGGTGCCGTAAGTGGTTGCAAGGGTGTGGCTAGTACGTTTAAAGATCATCAGTGATTGTCAGATTGGTAGTCTGAGTTAAACGAGCCCAACATTAAGTCTTTATGACAGTCTGGCACAAAGTTATGAGGTCACAAAGTTGGGTCCAATGTTAATGGGACTTTCCGGGTCAGTTTTCGGAAAACCGTAAGTCGGATCAGTTGGAAAAGATATAGCCAGACCAGTTTTGAGGTCTAGAGTTGATTTGGTGGTTGTGCTATGAACGATCTAGGAGGAGATGCATATAGAAATTAGTCTCAAGACGAATCTTAAGTAGTATAACAGTATATTGGCTTTCTCAAGCCCTCATAATAATATATTCAGCTGGCAATCACCTTGTAATTACCTATTCCAGAAGCCAACAAAAATAAAAAATGAATTGAAAGTGAATTTATTATAAATTCAACAGATCAACTATAAAAATAATCGATAACAATTAAGAAAATTATAGTCTATTCAATCATTTAATGGATAAAAACCCAAGTTATAGTAATGTTTCCCAGTTTTAATGAGAATTAATCATAAAACTTCTTGATCACACTAATGTGAATATAAACACACACACACACACACACACACACACACACACACACACACACACACACACACACACACACACTGCAGTCTCCTGTTTCTGCATGTGACACTGGTCTGTTTTTAGAGCAAAGTTATGTCTACTGCTAAGATCAAACTACCCAGACGAACATAAACACAAACACATAACTGCAAACTATTACAAATCAAACGCACTGAAAAAGACACTCACAAACAATCTAATACTCTACAACGAGCTGCCACTACAATATTTAACAGCTAAAGCTTAGCATTTTCGAAAGAGTCTTACACAAATGATCGACAATGCACATAATCTATCACAATAAATACATATAACTTTTTTAATAGCTATTGTTTACTTTATTTTCCACTTATTTCAATGTCTTCTTGCTATGTTAAACAATGCTGGGTTCCACACAATTTGTGTTGGGACAGCTGAAGTTACTTAGTAGTTTGTGCAAATCTAAGTGGATTGAACACAAAACAATTAAGTTGTCCCTCTGAAAAACTCAAGAACAGTGTTGTTTCAGCTCAATTAAAATAAGTAGTTTGAACAAACAGCGAACGCCATTTGTTTTGAGTGTGTGTTTACATGTTTGTATGTACTCTGAGATCCTAAAAACCACAAATAATTGTGTTTTACACATGACTAGTGAACAAATCTCACTCTGATTCTAATCTAAACAATGCAACACACACAATAACTGAAAATGAAGCATTTATACTCACTCTGAGGCTCCAGAGGCGGGCATGGCTTTCCGTCTGTGAGAGAAAAGAGCCTGTTCTGCTATGGAGATGATCAGAAATCAGCCTATCTGTATGGTAAAGGTCAGAAGTTTGCGATCCAGATCTAGTGTGCAGTCCTCAGTGCAGTGCGGTACAGTGTGACGCTGTCTCTGACCGCAGGCTCCATGCCTAAAAAAATGTGTTTGTGTGTCAGTCTGTGCTGCTCTCTGGACGTCTGAAACCCATCCCCTTGCAACTCAAGAATATCCAGACACAATAACGCCGGTTACATGCACACCAACAGTGAGTTATTAAGAAAGCACTCCATGAGTTTCTCTTTGTTTTTGGAAGGCGTTTGACCTCTTTTTTTCCAGCTGGGCATCATGTTTCCCACTCGGATCATTCCAGACATTCCTCTCTTTCTGCTAACATATGTACACAAACAATATTAAGATTCATGAACGCTTGTCGTCGATGCATTCTGATGCATGTAATCTAAAGACTTTCCGTTGTCTGAAAACTGAGTGATACAGAAACAACTTTGGACGGGCGCTCTAGTGGTGCATAAATGAGCAATATCACACGAGTAGCAGTGTGCTATGGCTGTATATCAGCACTGGTTGGAGGCGTGTGTCGCTTAGCTTAGCGCCCAACCAGTGCTGATATACAGCCATAGCACACTGCTACGAGTGTAATACTGCGTTTATACAACAGTTGGACGGCACAATCTTGTACATAAAAAAGAAAATCAAACACGGAGAGTTTAAAACCCTTTTGTAGTAGGAACTACTTTCTTCCGCCATTCATTCACATCTGCAGCTGACGTCAGAACAGCAGAAGCTGTTACTAATTCACCACCGTCACTTTAGAGCTGGTGTTTGAATGACTCTGTCTAAAGTGATGACAAAACAGCTGATTTTGTTCACTTTAAGATTATAAGGCTGAATGTGACATGAAATGCCATCCATCTACAGAGATATCTTCTTACAGTGTTACAGTCTACAGTATTTCTCTGTTGCAATCGGGATTTCACAATAATTAACCCTGAAAATAACAACGAATCCACTAACGTTACCTGACTGCTGTTGTGGTTGCGATAAGGAAAAACGCTAAACACGTGCAGACTTTGCTTATTTCAATCTGCCAACACAATACACATTCTTGATATGCAAGCAAATCAGTATAAATACAGCACTACAACATACAAAAAGAGAGATCATCTAACCCGCCAACTAGTGATGGGTCGTTCATGAACGATTCGTTCATTTTGAACGAATCTTCAATATGACTTCGGAACTACGAGTCCTCTCAGGGAGTGATTCGTTCATCCGTGCGTGAGCACATTTGTGCAGGTGGTATCGTTCATTTCAAGTCTTTTGAGTTGTTCATCGCAGAAAGGCAGAAACCAATCATACGCGTTTAGAGCCGGAAAAAAATTGATCCGTTCATCTCTCGAGTTCTCTATCGGGACTTAGTCATTTGTTCCTTAAGGACCAATCTTATGCGTTTAGAGCCGGAAAAAGAATTGATCCGTTCATTTCTCGAGTCCTCGGGTTTGAGTCATTCTGTCACGTTATGAACGAACGACTCAAGAACCAGAAGACTCGAAAGGTGAACTAATTATCATGGCTCCTATCGGCTCAGACTGTGTACATTGGTTAGATTATATGTGACTGTCCGTGTAACGTGAACGAACCCCTGACATTTGAAGACATGAAGAGGACAGCTGAGCTAAGAGACAACAATACCTTCATAGACAAAAGAGCAGGTAAACATTGAGCTATATTTTCTCCTTCTTATAGTATTCTATTTATGATTTATTTGTCGTGTGATCAACCTTTTGGGCTAGTTGTAAATGTGTTTGGAAGAAATTCGTAACATTTTAATAAGATTTTGGCAAATTGAACCAAATGAACGAAATGACTCGATAAAAGATTCGTTCACCTCGATGAACGAGACTCAAAGATCTGAGTCAGTAAAATGATCTGAACTTCCCATTACTACTGCCAACATGACTCTGAGGGGGTGTTCGGGGGTGAGGTTGAGAACAGGATGCAGCGGGTTTTGGGTGGCCGCTTCGATCGGGTACTGTACCAAAGTTGGCAACCCGGGGGTGTTTAGTTTACAGACTGTACCATAGAGGGGGGTGGGTGAAATTACGGGAGTTTTTTAGAAAGAAATAAAAACGGGATGTTTGCAAGAAACTGGTCTAAAATACGGGATACTCCCATGAAAAACGGAAGTGTTGGCAGGTGTGCTTACCAGTTTAATATTGATTTGATCTGCTGTAGTTAGAAATCAGACTGTTATATCTTCTAAGCGTAAGGGCTTATTATGCAGTTCTGTCGCCATCTTGTAGACAGAAAACATCAACTGTCGCCGATGAGCTGTCTCTCAGAAATTGTAAGTATTTTAAAATAGGCACTACTCTTGCAAATCAACTGCATAGTTGCAATCTAAACCACTACATTCTCGACTAAAAAAACCTCAAAAGTACATTTTGTTGTCTAACAGCAGTAATATTTGTCAAACTGTAGTGTCTATTCTTGTACCTGGCTGTATTTGGGCGGAGTAATACACAAAGGGTAAAGAGGCTGTACGGATGCTGATATTACTTAAATATATCATGGCTTTCAGCTAATCTTATTCGAGATCCAGACAGAACTGTTGTATAGGCTAAAATATTGACTAAATTACAATTTGCACATTACTAAATAGTTTCACACAATCTAAATATCAATAAAAATGAGAATTACTCCTTGTTAAATCTACGTGACAATGAAATTAAGGCCAGACTGTGGGCAAAAAAAAGCTCAAACTAGTACTAGCAATATGAACCTAATAAAGTGAGTGTATATAACCCTGATGGTGTTTACATTTAAATCCATCTCTTTGTATATATGCCACCCTCTGCTGGAGAAAGCGTGAACATTAAATCTCTAACAGTGGTTGTAGCTTTGTTTCTAAAATGACTTCTCTCTTTTATCTAAGCGAGCTCTTTTATGTTTAAAAGACGTCTAATAAATGACCAAACATAGATGTCTTGGCTTAAACCAGGCTAAATTTGCACTGTCAGAGAAAATCTAACAGACGTCTAATGATAAAACCAGAATAGAAGAGTCATCCAATGGACAGAGTTGAATTTAGCTTTCACTCTTAAGAAATACTGAGTTGTTGTAACCCAATGTTAGGTCAAATTTGGATGCATGTTGGGTTAGTTTTTTCAATTGTCGATTAAATTTAAATCGGCAGCTAGCTCTCTGCAACTCTCACATGGTCGCCCACTGAAACTAAGCAGGGCTGCGCCTGATCAGTACCTGGATGGGAGACCACATGGCAAAGCTAGGTTGCTGCCGGAAGTGGTGTTAGTTAGGCCAGCATGGGCGCCCAACCTGCAATCTGTGTGGGTCCTAATGCCCCAGTATAGTGACAGGGACTCTATACTGCTCAGTGAGCGTCGTCTTTCCGATGAGACGTTAAACCGAGGTCCCAACTCTCTGTGGTCGTTTAAAATCCCAGGATGTCCTTCGAAAAAGAGAATTGGAGTTTAACGCCGGCAAATTTTCCCACTGGCCTCTGTCCATCATGGCCTCCTAACACTCCCCATATCATAATTGGCTTCATCACTCTGTCTCCTCTCCACCAATCAGCTGGTGTGCGGTCAAAATGGCTGCCGTCGCGTCATCCAGGTGGTTGCAGCACACAGGTGGTGAATAAGGAGACCCCCCCCATGTGTGTAAAGTGCTTTGAGTGCCCAGAAAAACGATTCGTAAAAATGTAAGGAATTATTATTATTATTTAATGACACCTAAGACAACAACTGGGCTTTGGATTTGACCCAACATGTGTTATGACAATCCAGCATTTTTTAGAAAGTGTTTTAGCCAAGTTTAGACATTTTTACACATCTTTTAAACTCAAATAAATGCTTGCTGGGTATGTTTTGGGGCATTTGTTGATGTGTTTTATAGACAGATTCACTAAAAACAAACTAATTGGTAAGGATTTGTTGACATTCTGTTTTGATTAATAAGTCAGAACAGTAAAAGTGCCTTAACAGAAAAAAAAATGATATTATTAAGCTACATTGAGCTCCAGCGTTTGATATTGCAAGTAGTCTTAAAGGGGACCTATTATGCTCCTTTTTACAAGATGTAAAATGAGTCCTTGATGTCCCTAGAGAGTGTGTGTGAAGCTTTAGCTCAAAATACCACACAAATAAAGTGTATAACTTTTTGAAACTGACCCTCTTTAATCCTAATTGTGCTGTTTTGGTGACTGTTGCTTTAAATTCAAATTAGATTGCACAATTTTTTAAAGGAGGCGGAGCTACAAATGCCTGTGTATAAAAGCATAATGGCAGGTTCAAAAACAAGACTAACTTCCTTTGCTAATAAGGGAGAGATGGACACTAGTGTGCAGGGTTTTCCCATAATGTCAATCGAAGTGTTTCTGCAGACTATTTATTAAGTGATTATAAAAAATAAAATGAACAAAGTTTCACCATTTGAGCCTGGCTATATTCACAGACTGCTGACACACCACTGTGCTTAAACCCCTTATAAAAGTGATTGTTTTCATAATAGATGCCCTTTAAGACAATGTCAGACCATAAAAGAACCAGTCAGAGAACTGTGTATTTTAGACAGGGAGTCATCATATAATAAAAAATGAAGATACTATTTAATAAACAAACATACAAAAAAATAAATTAATTGGAGGTGCTACAGTTGTCAGCCAAAACATTCAACGCTGAAATCAAACTGACCTATTGCACAGAATCAGTAACAGTTTCATTTACAGGCGTGATGGATCCATTTGCATGTGCAATAAGTTTAACGATGCAAAACACTGAAGCCAAAGGGCAGATTAACAAACATTAGCATTTCAACATGTCCCGTCCTTCCTCACAAGTCAGTCTTTGTATTTTGTTAAACGGACACTTCCAGTATCATTTGATTGTTTTACACAAATTGTTCCCGACGATATGCAACTACAGCGATTTCTAATGGGTTGACATATATTTATATATTTTACAAACGTTGTGCATTTAAGGACATTCAGACACGTTCTACAAATGCTGGTGAAGGAATATCTCCATTGCCTCGCAACTTGGATTTCACCTTGATCCAAATCTATATTTACAAAACGTCTGCCCAGTCATCAATGGTGATATTCCACATGCGGGCCACAATATGGCTGGCAAATCCGAGATTAACAGAGTCAAATTCACTCGCTTTTAAAGGGAGATCCTCCATATCAATCGATTGTGTGCAGGAGGTCTGCATAAACATACACAAACGTCTTTTCTGAAGTAATGAAGCAAGATGCAAAAAACACTGGGAAGAACATTAGATGCTCCAGATCAGAAAGAGAAGACATGTAGTCCATCACTGAAGGAAGACCATTACAAAAAAAGTTCATCATCCGAGAACAAATTTCCAATTAGAATGTATATCTCCAGAACTGTAGCCGGACTGTTTCTGAACAAATAAGTATCACTGTGCACTGTGGAAACACATCCAGTCTTTGTTTGAGGTTACATAGAAAATGAAATTCTGCCCTCTAGCGGACTGAAGAGGTTCTGCAGAAGAAATCCACTTCATGAAATGAATTCAGGGTCAAAGGCCACGACCCAAACAGTGGCATCCACTGGAGCAGCATTAACTGCACAAAACAGTCTTTCCACAAAAAAACAACATTATATTTCTCTTTTCAGTCTTCTTAGTCCCCATATACTCCTCTTTCAGCTTAATTCTGTTCATTCCAGTCAGTTTTCGCAGAGACAATATTTGTATTCCAATAGCCATGGGATTACGGTTTGAAAATATATATACAATGTACGCATGACTATGTGTGTGAAGTAAATATTGTTCAGTTTTTTAATGCGGTTATATATATGCACACACATTTATACATTTATACACACGCACACATGAGTGTGTGACTTTATCAGCAGAAAGCTTCGTCATCTTGGAAATGTGTCTTCTGTAAAACCTTCACGTGTCTTTCGTAGATCTTGAGGGCGGGGCCAAGTCTGATTGACAGGCCTGTCAGCACATCATTCCTCTGCATTAGAAGAAGGGACTTCCCATCAATCTCCTGTCAGAAACACAGATTCAGACAAGTTTAGAGACACGCGTCTACTTAAAGTGCTCCAATTATGCTTTTTGGGGATATACTGTAATATCAAAGTATCAGTCACTCTAGAATGTGCTTTGGTGAATGTGATTTTCACCGTGAATTAAAGCACGTATCATTTATTATACCATGCTACAGTGTTGGGCATATTACTTCAAATAATTAGTTATTAGTTACTTCTCACAAAAAGCAACTGAGTTAGTAACTGAATTACATCATTAATGAATTATTATGATCATTAATGAACTACATCATGCTTTTTTGGCCGTCATACTCAGTTATGTGGTTGTCCTGCCCCTACACAAACGTCAATCATCATCAGTTATGTGGTTGTCCTGCCCCTACAAACATGTCAATCATCATCAGTTATGTGTTTGTCTCACACTTACACATACGTTAATCGTCATCAGTTATGTGGTTGTCCTGCCCCTACCCACACATGCCAATTATCATCAGTTTTAGTGGTTTTCCCACCCTTACACACATCAACATCAATCTACATCAGTTAGAGATAGATGAAAAGCACTTCATTAAACTCAACTGCATATTATATATAAATTATATAATCCCGCATTTTGTTAGATTGTAACGTTATAATGGGGGAAATAGTAATTTATTTGACTACTCATTACTGAAAAAAGTAATTCAGTTAGTAACACAGTTTATTTATTATGCTGTTATTCCCATCACTGGCTAAAAATATCCTGTTTTGGGTATAAACAACAACAAAAACATGTTTATGTATAACTCGCTGAATTTAAAAGTGTCTAAAATGCAACACACTTAATGTTAGATTCATTTGATTTTGTTTAACGGTCCGTCAATTTCACATTTATGATCTTGATCATGCTCATGTGCTGATATTTAAGCTGCACGGGCCACACTACTGTTTTTTTAAAAACAGAAGGATGTTTTTTTCCTTTTATATCTTCGATTAAAGGAAACTTCTCCATTCTTAACAACAATTACAATATAATCCAAGATAATAAATCTTGCACAGCCCTAATTTTTAACACAACTAAAGCAGGTCCTAAACCTAAGATTCCTTAAATGAAATGGTTTAACTTCAGCATCTAGTGATGTGTACATTCTCAGAACAAATCTCAGGACTTCATCTGAGGCATATGACAGAGTTTGGAAACTTGATATGGTAAAATAACTCCTGCTGGAGCTTTGCAACGGTTTTAGATTGTTTTCATTCTTAACCAGCAATATCATGCAGTAAAAGAGGCTGAAAGTGTAAAAAGTAAAATATGAGCTCCTGAAGTCTTGAAGGTTTGCACAGTTCAGTATACCTGCGTCCTAAAGGCGATCGCCTGCTCTGGAAACCCAGCCGCAGTGAAGTAACTGGCCACGTCTGCCACTGTCCAGTCCACTGGACTCACCACACTGGACTCTGACTTCACAAAGCCTCTGAGAATCACACAAGACATCAATCAGTCTGTATTCATACAGAGAAGACCCATCAGAACGCATAATATTTAATGTTGATCAAAGACAACCATCATTCAGTTTTCAATTCGTTCATTATAGTTCTGTTTGGACTCTTTTTACTAAACTGTTATGATGCGTTTAACGGTCATCAGCATCTTAAATCCTTGAAAGTTTTTAATATTTAATAAAAAACATATACATTTATATGTATTTATGTATGTATTATATCATCTTTGCATTAAATTACAAAATACTAATTACCGCTTGCTCATACGAGGCGTTTCTAATGCAGCGTCTATAGGCGGGACAGTAAGTTTGACATTGTTTTCTCTTCTGGCTGCCATTATCAGTCTCACACTATGTTTTTTCCTTTTTTCTGAAAGTCTTGATAACACCATGGTGGAGTTTTTCTTTTATTAGTTCAGCAAATAGGATCAACCCAGGCTCTTATTGATATGTACCACTATATACATTTCTGGAGAGCACGAAATACGTCCCAGGAGCTATGTTTTTTTTGTTGTTGTTGTTTTTTTGCAGTTTTTGTTTTCACGACTCCACCAGAGTATGCTGTGTACGCGTCTTCAGATCTCTAAATTTTCTTGCGAGTGCCATTAGCACCTGCTGTTCTAGTGTAAATTCACCTGAGGCCGCTGTCGACTGACTGAGTGAAAGAAAAGCAATCACGCCCACCTGATTTTTACCACGTTTTTAAATCTTTCAACATCCTCACCCTGTCACTTATTTAATTTTTTGTGTTTTATTTTTGTTTTACCAGCTTTCGGGAAACATTTTTTGCCAGACTCGAACCCTGTTGCCACGATCAACTCCTTGATGCATTTCATCCACAGGGAGCTACTGAATAATAATTATAATAATAATACCTTTTATTTTTAGGCGCCTTTCAAAGCACTCAAGGACACCTTACAGCAGATCACAAGTACATCATAAAAATACAAGCAGTCAAAATGACAATCAGCATAAAATTTAACCAGCAAATCATTAAAAGCTATCCTAAACAAAAACGTTTTTATCTGAGATCTAAAATTGGAAATAGAGTCCATCTGGCGAATGTGCAAAGGCAGGGAATTCCATAACTTTGGTGCTGTACAACTAAAAGCCCTGCCACCAAATGACTTAAAGTGTGACAGCTGGTAAACTGGTAACAGCGGAAAAGTCGCCCACATGGAGGTAAGCGGTCATGTAGCGCGAGAAAAAAAAACAGAAGCTGTCGGCGGCATCATACCACCCTGTAGTGTTCATTTAAAAGCTCTGGCTACATAATCCGCGCTCTCCAGAAATGTATACAGGGCTACATTTTCAAAATGAGCCTGTGTTGAATAGGATTGTAAGAAAAATCCTATTTAGTTTACTATGTTTACCCAACTATGAGGACTTCTACTGCTGAGAAACACGGAAATGTGAAAAGGGTCCACTCAGCATTGAACTTCATTGTATTATTAATTGTTTTATTATAAGAAGCACATTATAAAATGCTAAATATATATATATATATAATTATTAATACAACTCAAGTATTTTCTTCCTATATATTTTTAAATGTTAATAAATTAGGATGCTAACATGGCACCTTTGATGTAATACAGTGTGATATATTTGTATTCGGTCCCCACTCTCAATCAAATTAGTTTTTGTGGCCTTTCATAAGCACAAGTTTGGGCACCCAAGCTCTAAACAAAGCCTTTTCTCTCTGTGCTGTTTGTATGGTACTCACATTCCTTCATTCATCCCTCGTTCTTCAGCGGCTCCTGGAGAAGCAGAGGGAGTCAGCAGACATGAGGAAACTCCCACCTCCAGCTTACAGCCTGACAGACACACAACACACACAGATAGATCACACACACACACATATAACACAACAAACACAGAGATAAGACAAATAACACACACACACAGTCTGTATGCATGACTAGTGAAGCCACAGTACGCACTGGCACTTTGCTTTCAGTCTGCCAACTGTCCTCGTGATGCAATTATCATTAAACTGTATGTGTGCAGGTCAACTTTTCTGTCTGTGTACAAAAGCACAGACGCGAGGTGAATGTTGAGACTGAAAGACTCTACTCAGGTAATACTGAGCATACAGGTGATTCTAGAACTGAGGGTGCATTGAGGGTGAACTGAGGTTGTGTCTCCAAGATACAGCTATTATTTTTCTTTAATGAATTGATTTTGAATAATAACTCAAATTATATTGAGTTTTCTCTAACAATAATGCTTGTGCGAGTATTTAGGGACTTT
Organism: Danio rerio; assembly: GCF_052040795.2. Taxonomy (NCBI): domain Eukaryota; kingdom Metazoa; phylum Chordata; class Actinopteri; order Cypriniformes; family Danionidae; genus Danio; species Danio rerio. Next base: position 58,569,999 of record NC_141021.1, read on the forward strand.
TTGTTTTGAAAATATTAACTTAAGGACTATCGATATACCCAACCCAAGCTCATTCTGAAAACGTAGCCCCGCGGACGTTTCTGGAGACCACGATTTATGTGGCTGGAGGTACGTAGGGCTGTATTTCGTTTTTTCGAGCGAACGCTACGGGGCGGTGTGATGCCGTTCCTCTTCTTCACGCTCGCCGGCTGTGACGGCTCACCTCCATGTGGAGGGCTTTCCCATCGCATCCAGTTTGTCCGCTTAGCTCGTAGTGTTACGTCGGCGGAGCAGAGGCACGGAGAAAAAAGGAGCCACCTGCGGTGATGACCAGGTTCGAGTCCGGGGAAGAGCGGTTCCAGAAATTAGGTAAGAAGAAAAACAGAATTCAAATTATAAAAGCGAACGAGTTCGTAATGGTGCGAGAATGCGGCGAAATCCGAAAACGTTTTTTTTCTGGACGGCTTTTGTAAATCATCGCTTGGGTTTAGGGAACGAGGAGGGTGGCTAGGTCGGCCGATTGGTCAGTCCTTCAGTCGGACAGACGGTTGCTCGATAGCGGCCTCCAGCGGCTTTTCGGGTGAGAACAGCGTTGCGCGAACGATGCGCGCTCCTGAGAGTCGTTTGAAACGCAAAAAAGTGCGGCACAGCAGCCTCTCATATTTGTATTTGTATTTTGTATTCGCGAATACAAAAACTGCACAAATAAGTACCTCTCGGGACGTATTTCGCGGTCTCCAGAAACGCGGGGCTACATTTCCACAATGAGCCTGGGTTGGCTATACCTATTATTAGACTGTCTCCGCCTCCTGAATCTTACATCTATACAATAATCAATAATAATTAAGTCTCATTTTCATCCATCTTGTGTTTACCAAGTTAATACTGAGTAACAAAATGTTAGAACAACACTAAACAACAGAAGCTAAATGCACTGTGTTTTCCACCACAGCAACCTGGGATGCTGAATTATAATTGGTTAAACTGGTGATGGGCGGAGCTACAGAGATCAAAACAAAGGCAGACATTCTGATTCTGAACGCACATTTTCAAAGGAGAATAATTGACTTTAGCATTGTTTTTCAGATAAACAAACACTTTCATTTAGCATATTTCTGGAATATCTGCAAATATTTTATTCTAGATAAGGGTCAAAAACATATCCTATCATGCAAAAATAACTTTTATAAGAAGTTTAAACACAGTTGTGTGGCAACAATCTGCAGCTTCTAATGGTAAAAATGTATTAAATGTACTTTTTTTAATCACACTTGATAAAAACAGTCTGCACTTTGCGGTTTCTCAAGAAAGCAGAGCACGGCTTGCGTTCTTGTGAAGACCGGTCTTGCCAGGTCACCTCAGACGAACGAACTCGAGAGACCGCAAGAACAGAGAACGTGTCCTCTGAGATATGAAATGCTGCGTTCTTCCTGTTGGTCACGTGACCTTCGAGCATTTTTAATGTAAGATTATTTAAACATTACAGCATTCATACAGTGATTTATTGCTTTTCCCTTTTTCACAATATATACTACGCATAAAAACATTAACAATATACGTTGTACAATATAAATAATACAGATTTTAATACTAATTTCAGCAAATAAACACCCTTAATGTGTTTATGCCTTCATTAAGATTTTCATGGTGATGTTTATATTCACCGCCTCATTTATTAGGGAAACTCCTGAGATAAATAAGATTATAAATCTGTGTAAAAGGCTGCGCCTTCCATCTCCAGTCGCAATGACTTCTGGGACGTTTAGAGCGAGTTTTTTTGCGCTCAAATCTGCATCTATGCGTCCTCAATATCAAGAACACATCCGGGAAGTTTGTACGTGTAATCAAAGGGGAAAAGCCCCTCCCACTAGTAACAATCTTCCCCTCATTAGCATAGGATGTTAATCTTGTTTTGGAATCTGCCACTATGCTGACACACAGGCGTTTGTAGCTCCGCCCTCTTTTAAAAACAGCACAATTTCATTTGAATTTAAAGCGACAGTCACCAAAATGCCACAGTTAGAATTAAAGCCTAAAAGGAGCAGTTTATAACCATTACCTTTGGGGTATTTTGAGCTAGAGCTTCACATACACTCTAGGGCAGGGGTGTCAAACTCCTGGAGGGCCTCAGCCCTGCATAGTTCCAACCTTGCTTCAACGCACGTACCAGTAGGTTTCAAACAAGCCTGAAGGACTCAAAGGCCCGAAGGACTTTGATCAGGTGTGTTTAATTAGGGTTGGAACTAAACAGTGCAGAGCTGTGGCCCTCCAGGAATGGAGTTTGACACCTGTGCTTGAGGGACATCAGAGATCTTGTAATAAGGGGCAGAATAGGTCCCCTTTTAATAACACAGTAACAAAATGGAGTTATTTTCATAACTTACAGTTTCTTATAGGAATTGATGATGGCGGCTTTACAGATTCTGACATAACAAGCATCTGATCCTACAAGAAAAAGGGAAACAGGAAAGGGAGGGAAATATAGAGAAAGATACACCATATTAAACAACAGCAAAAGGCAGAACGACAGGATGCAGAATGAAACGTGTGAAGCGGCTCTGTGTCACAAAGTCCACCAAACAGAATCAGACAAACTACACATTTTCTAAAACATTTCATCCACCCTTCTTATTTCACTGCTTAAAATGCTTGTGGATTTTTTGTCTAGTTTTAGTCCAAATTTCTAAACATTCTTAAATCAAGAAGCATTTTCTAGATTATCACAAAATATGGCCTTGTTTTAAGAAATGATACGTCAAAATGAAGTGAGTTTTTCTTAAAACAAGCAAAATAATCTGCAAATGTGGTAAGCAAAATAATTTTATGTCAAACGGTAAAACAAGATTATTTTACTTACTCTGCAAAAATGCTTTTCTTGCTTAGATTTTTTTGTCTTGTTTCTAGTCTAAATATCCAAAATTTGTTATATCAAGAAGCATTTTCTAGACAAGCAAAACAAATTGTCATGTTTTAAGAAATAATATGCCAATATTAAGTGAGTTTTTCCTTAAAACAAACAAAATAATCTGCCAATGGGGTAAGCAAATTAATCTTGTTTTTTGTTTTGACGTAAGATTATTTTGCTTACCCCATTGGCAGATTATTTTGCTTGTTTTAAGGAAAAAATCACTTAATATTGGCGTATTACTTCTCAAAACAAGACAATATGTTTTGCCTTTTTAGAAAATTCATCTTGATTTAGGAATTTTTAGATATTTGGACTAGAAACAAGACAAAAAATCTAAGTAAGAAAAGCATTTTTAGCAGTTTACCGCATTGGAAGATTATGTTGCTTGTTTTAAAGAGCCCCTAGTATGGGTTTTTGAGAGTGACCTGTAGTGTGTAACACAGCTCAAAGTGAACTGAAATATCCAGCTAAGTAAATCTGAAAGTGCGCAGTGTTTAAAGCTATTGATTCATTTATAAAAGAGTCGACTCATAGTGCTTCAAATGAATCGTCTTGATAACGAGTCTTTAGCCATTTCTGCGTGACGACTTAAGCCCCTCCTAGTTGTTGCGCACACAAACCCGGGAAACTTTAAACCTGCGGCCCCGCCCACAAGCACAGTACACAAAGAAAAAGAGGCTAACACACACTGAAGCAGACGCCGGTTGAATCAAGTCACGAAGATGCGGTGCTCAGCTGGATATCTTTGGAAGTGTGAGGGGAACGTTAGTGCTATTATGGTTGAGGATTATCTTTGTAAAAATACACTGTAAACAACCCGTAAAATTTACGGTAAAAAAACGGCAGCTGTGGTTGCCACACTGCAAAAAAATGCTTTTCTTACTTAGATTTTTTGTCTGGTTTTTAGTCCAAATATCTAAAAATTCCTAAATCAAGAAGCATTTTCTAGACAAGCAAAACATATTGTCTTGTTTACAGAAATATTATGCCAAAATTAAGTGAGTTTTTCATTAAAACCCTGCTGAAAAATCCAGCCTAAACCAGCCTAGGCTAGGTTTTAGCTGGTCAACCAGGCTGGTTTTAGAGGGGTTTTGGCCATTTCCAGGCTGGTTTCCCGCCATTTCCAGCCTGGTCTTAGCTGGTCAGGCTGGGAGATGACCAGCTAAAACCAGCTTGACCAGCCTATCCAAGCTGGGAGTCCAGCCAAAACCAGCTATATCCAGCTTAAACCAGGCTGGTCAAGCTGGTTTTAGCTGGATTTGGCTGGTCATTTTCCAGCCTGACCAGCTAAGACCAGGCTGGAAATAGCTGGAAACCAGCCTGGAAATGGCCAAAACCCCTCTAAAACCAGCCTGGTCAACCAGCTAAAACAAGCCAACCAGCCTGGGCAGGTTTAAGCTAGATTTTTCAGCAGGGACCATGAAAGTGTTTTTTGACCTGGCATGCAGATCAATGTGTTGTCGGAGACCCAAAAAGGGGCTCTTTAAGAATTTTCCCTGCTGAAAAATCCAGCTTAAACCAGCCTAGGCTGGTTGGCTGGTTTTGGCTGGTCAACCAGGCTGGTTTTAGAGGGGTTTTGGCCACTTCCAGGCTGGTTTTCAGCCATTTCGAGCCTGGTCTTAGCTGGTTAGGCTGGGAGATGACCAGCTAAAACCAGCTTGACCAGCCTAGCAGGCTGGGAGCCCAGCCAAAACCAGCTATGTGCAGCTTAAACCAGGCTGGTCAAGCTGGTTTTAGCTGGATTTAGCTGGTCATTTTCCAGCCTGACCAGCTAAGACCAGGCTGGAAATGGCTGGAAACCAGCCTGGAAGTGGCCAAAACCCCTCTAAAACCAGCCTGGTCGACCAGCTAAAACCAGCCAACCAGCCTAGGCTGGTTTAAGCTGGATTTTTTAGCAGGGTTGGCATATTATTTCTTAAAACAAAACAGTATTTTTTGCTTGTCTATTCTCGATTTAAGAATTTTTAGACATTTGGACTAGAAGCAAGACACGAACCTTAAGTCAGACTAGCATATTTTGCAGTGTTACCTCTCTGACTGACATGTCAGAGCAAACAGAGCCGCGCTGTGACAGAGTCAGACTGTTCACACTCTCCTGAATAAAGAGCGAACGGCTCACACGTCTCTGCGCTTTAAACCAGAACAGGCAAAGGAACTCAGATGTTGAAACCTTTAAGGCTTTCAGTAAACTCTGCACCGCCTGTCATTTACCTCCACGCTGGGATGTCGCTGATCAGACGGATCTGCGGGTTTCTCTGTCCCAGAATCCTCAGCTTCAGCACACATTGTCTGCTCTGAAAGAGAGAGAGAGAAAGAGAGAGAGAGTTTTAATGTTATCGTTTCTGGTTATGACACAAGATCTCAAACGGAGATAAAGAGGTTTGTTGTGCGTCTGCAGGGAGCTGCTGTCTGTGTTCACACTGATTCAGCGCTGCGCTAAAGACCTGCAAATCCCACACAAGCACTGAACTCCAGCTCTTTTGGCAGAGCGTGCTTTAGGAAATTGTTTTTACAAGCTGTTGGACAATTAATTTTCTACTTGACTAACATATCAAGCAGCAAACGAAAATACTCTGTAAAACGCCCAAAAATAGGGTTTAAAGGGCATCTATTGTGCAAAAATCACGTTTAGAAAGGGTTTAAACACAGTTGTGTGTCAGCAGTGTGGATATAAGCAGCTTCAAATGGTGAAAATATATTAATTTAATTCTTTATAATCACACTTGATACCAACAGTCTGCAGAAACTCTTTGATTGACATTCTCCATTTGTACGTGTCATCAAAAGGGGAAAGCCCCGCCCACTAGTGACCATCTCTCCCTCATTAGCATAGGATGTTAGTCTTGTCAAAGAGCTTAGAATCACCAAGAAGTCCGCCGTTTCGAAGTGAAAGCGATCGGCTGTCCATTGGATCTTATGGCAAGCAGCTGCTTTGTTTTTTATTTATTTATTTATTTAAAAAGCGCATCAAAGCTGAGATACAATCTGAAAGACGACAATACAACGCTAACTATCAAAATCATCAGCACTTTTAATAGTTTAGTTTACAGACTTATAATATGCTGCTGTTCTATTGGAGTTTTCATTCCAAAATGGCCGCCGTGCCCTCTAGTGGCTGTTTCCCAAATTGCACTAGAGTGTCGCCTCTTGGTGGTTCTATACTCTTTGGTCTTGTCAAAGACTATAGAATACACAAGACGTGTTTGCTCGTATAAATTTGAATAGGGAAATGTGTAACTGTCAATATGGCTAATGAAGCCCCGCCTTTTAGTGCAGGAGCCAATCAGTGATTGCTATATGGTGAATAAAGCCCACCTTCTAGTACAGGAGCCAATCAGCTATCGCTATAGAATGACAATTCTCTGAGGGAGGGGCTTGGACCAGATGTGAGTTTCTGCAGATTTTGTGTGATCCAAATATTTAGGAATGAAACTAAATAGATTGTTGATGTTTAATTTCATTGGTTATTCGTAGGCCCACACGGAATCTGCGCGCACAGAATTCCGCAGATTTTCCGCAGATTTCATGCAGATTTTTAGCCCATCATTAATTCTGTTTATTTACTCGACTAAATGTGTAAATCTAAATTTATTCAGTTTTTATTCAGTAATTTATTACTTTTTATTTAATTTATTAAGGTTTTAGTTATGATACTCCGCCGGATACTCCCAAAATAATTCGCAGAAACTCACGGATTTTTACCAAATTTCTCCACAGAAATAGCAAAAAATGTCTGCAGATTCCGTCTGGCCCTGGTTATTCATAATATGGAATTTAATCGTAAGCTTGGCTAGAAGTTTTGGAGAATTTGATGTTTCCCCATTCACATAGAATGCCCGGGCATACTGCCTGAGAGGCGTTTCAAAGATGGCCGCCGAGTGAAATGACTTGCCTTAAAGGGACTTTTGTCTTGTGTTTGAATCTGCCACTATGCTGACACATAGGCATTTGTAGCTCGGCCCTCTTTTAAAAAGAGCACAATCTCATTTGAATTTAAAGCGACAGTCACCAAATCGGCACGATTAGAATCAAAACCTAAAAGCGTCAGTTTCAGAGAGTTATATTATGTTATTTTATGTGCTATTTTGAGCTGAAACTTCACATACACACTCTTGGGACATCAGAGACTTATTTTACATCTGGTTAAAGGGGGCATAATAGGGATACATACCAACACTCCTGTTTTTCCCGGGAGTCTCCCGTATTTCAGACCCATCTCCCGCCCATCTCCCGTATTGTTGTCTCCTGGAAATACCCTCCCACCGCACTTTGTGCGCACCCCCGGATAAAATCTCACAGACACTGTTGCCAACTATTTTCAACAAAAAGAGCTAACCTTAGCCAGAAAATTCGCTAAAAGTTGCTTGATTATGTCATACGTTAATTTGCATATTACTGACATCATCACGTCCTGCCATTTCTGTTTGTTAAACAGCCTTTGGGTTCGGTCAATAAAGGGGTATTTATATTAACACTACTCTTTATGCAAGCATGTCAATTCAACTAAATGTATTGCTGTTTGAATACAGCATTTCATTATAGATGCGTAGTCAATTTGCAGTAATCTCTCAGACGTAATAAACTCAGATAAGTTTTGAAACTCTCATCTAAAACATCTGTGATTGTGAACAAGAAAATAATAAACGGTCAAATTAAATTGTTGAAATAAAGGAGAAGCAGATCGGATTGACTGTACAAGGAAAATACTTTCATACTGCCGGTGCTAAATCATTTGCCATCGGTACGCAGAGGGGTGATCTGCTGTCAGGCTGCAGGTGGGAGAGAGACTGCTGTACGAGGACGTTAAGAAGAGTAGAGACGGTACAGAATAGACAAATGACAGTCTATAAAAATCTCCAGTAACACAAAAAAGTCGCTAGATTTGTTGCTAGTCGCTTTTTAAAAAATTTGTCGCAAGGGGGTATGAAAAGTTGCTAAATCTAGTGACAAAGTCACTAAGTTGGCAACACTGCTCCCGGATTTTATGATCCGAATGTTAGCATGTATGATAATAGGTCCACTTTAAATCTTCTGCATTCAGAAATACCCTTTACTTGCACATGGAACACTTTTGCATCAGCTAGAAATTATTATGCAGCATCTTCAGCTATAATTCCTCCTGGGTCAAGTGATGTCCAAAGCATTAAGGAGGAAGTTTACCCAGAAATTGAATCTCTGTCATCATTTACTCACTCTTTCTTTCTTCTGTTGAGCACAAAAGAAGATGTTTTTAAAAATGTGGCTTGATTTCTAAAGTACTTTAGAAGTCAATAGGTACCATAAACCAGCATTTTATCACACAAACTCTTCTCTTGTCTTAAACCAGGAGTCAGGAACCTTTTTCAGCAAAAATTTCAATTTTTTTTTTTAACAAGTGCAGTTTTTAAAGAGCTATTTGGATGTTTATACAGTTGAGGTCAGAATTATTCGCCCCCCTTAGAATTTTTCTTTCTTTTTTGAAAATGTCCCAAATGATGTTGAACAGAGCAAGGAAATGTTCACAGTATGTCTGATATTTTTTCTTTTGGAGAAAGTCTTATTTGTTTTATTTCGACTAGAATAAAATCAGTTTTTAACCAGCTATGTCCAGCTAAAACCAGACTGGTCAAGCTGGTTTTAGCTGGTCACTTTCCAGCCTGACCAGCTAAGACCAGACTGGAAATGGCTGGAAACCAGCCTGAAAATGGCCAAAACCCCTCTAAAACCAGGCTGGTCAACCAGCTTAAACCAGCCAACCATCTGAGGCTGGTTTAAGCTGGACTTTTCACAACCCGGGCTCATTGTGGAAACGTAGCTCGCGGACCGCGAGATACGTCCTGTAAGGTACGTATTCGAGCAGTTTTTGTTTTCGCGGATCCGCGAGAGGCCGCTGTGTGCGCTTTTCCGCATCTCGAGCGCCTCTCGGGAGTGCGTGGCGTTCACGCCCGCGCTGTTCTCGCTCAAAAAGCCGCTGGATCAGCCGACCCGGCCGCCCTCCTCTTCCTCCTCCTCCTTCCCTAAACCCAAGCGACGGTTTGCAAAAGCTGTCCAGAAAAAAAAAAAAGCAAAAGCCCTCGTCTTCGATTTTGACCGCGTTTTTGGATCCCACCGCGTTCTCGCCCTTATTTTTTGGATTCTGTTTTTCAACTTACCTGATTTCTGAAACTGCTGTTCCTCGGACTCGATCGTCCCCGCGGCCAGCTCCTCCTCCTCCGGGGCCTCCGCTCCGCCGACGTAACGCTGTGAGCTAAGCGGAAAAACTGGTTGCATAGGGAAAGCGCTCCACTCGGAGGCGAGCCAGTGGCCGGCGAGCGCGAAGAGGAGGAGCGGAGCGGCGCCACACCGCCCCGCAGTGTTCGCTCGAAAAAAACTAAAGTAAATCGCAGGGCTACGTTTCCAGAATGAGCTTAAGTTGACTTTTCAGCAGGGAAATACATATTAATTCTAAAAAAAAATGGCATTTTCTTGACAAGCAAAACATATTATCTTTGTTTTCATAAATAATTAGTCAAAATGAAGTGAGTTTTTCCTTAAAACAAACTAAAGAATCTAACAATGGGGTCAGCAAAATAATCTTGATTTTCCTTTTGACATATTCATTTGCTTACCCCATTGGCAGATTCTTTTGCTCGGAAAACTCACTTCATTTTGACATATTATTTCTGAAAACAAGACTATTGTTTTTACTTGTCTAGAAAATGCATTTGATCTTAGACTTTTTTGATATATTTGGACTAGAAACAAGACAAACATCCAAATAAGAAAGGCATTTTTGCTTTGCATTCATTCTTTAGTACTGAATGCATAAAACAGATCCTACTATTGAACAAACACACAGCACCTCCAGAAAATCCCCATAATCATCCTCCTGTGCTTTAAAATATTGAATGAGTTGCTCACAGGTATGTCTGGCAATTTTAAAGTTCCACTCCATAATCCATAAGGGCTTCCCCGGTGGATAAACTATTGTCTGAGTTTATTAAGAAGTCGGTGCAAAACTATTTGTAGAATTTATCATCTCCGGGAAAGTCTGTGTTGGATCAACACTTTATTCAGTGTGCAGCGCTCTGTTCCACTTCCTGTCATTTCAGTTCAACTTCCTGTAAAGTGTGGCTAGCTTCATTCTAATTTAAATGGAGTATACATGTTCAAATCTTTAAGTGTGTAGAAGCTTATAAAAAGCATATTAAAGAGATAATCCACCTGATGAGAGATCATTTAAACAATAAAGAAGATATTTTGAAGAATGCTAGAGGAAAATCAGCCAGTTACAACCACAGCATTTTTATTCATTCATTTTCCTTCTGCTCAGAGGTCACCACAGCGGAATGAATCACCACCTATTCTAGCATATGTTTTACACGGCGGAAGCCCTTCCAGCTGCAACCCATCACTGGGAAACACCTATACATTCACACATTCATACACTACGGACAATTTCCCTGCTGAAAAGTCCAGCTTAAACCAGCCTAGGATGGTTGGCTGGTTTTAGCTGGTCGACCAGCCTAAAGTTTTTGAGTTATTGCCGTCTATAACTGAATGTGTGTCAGGAATATCGAAAACAAAACCAACTGAAGCGCGCTCATTTCAGGCACCCCCCTGGATATACAGCACCCTTAGCATATGCCTATGGTGCCTATGCCACGGGCCGGCCCTGAGTTGGCTGAGTGTTGTAAATACTCGCGCTCACCTCCCTCACGACAGAGTGCATAGGGGATAAATGACGTCAGTACATAATAACCGGTTATGATTATTACTAAACTGATACCGAATTGTCCGCGTCTGCATCGCGGTGCACCGAAGAAACAATAAATCTTGACACCCCTATTAGTTATTGTTAATTAATGCATTTACTAACATGAACAAACAATGAGCAATACATTTACTACTGTATTTGTTCATGTTAGTTAACGTTAGTTGATGAAAATACTAGGGATGTAACGGTATTGTAAATACCGTCATACCGCAATATTAATTTTTTTCGATATTACCGAAGTCGCATGACTCGGTAAAACTATAGGTCTTCTGAGAAAATTTGCTCAGGCGAATGAAGCGAACGGGAGGTAGCGAAAACTACAATTCCCATCAGCCCATGCTTGACCATCATCCCTTGCGGTCTGTTGTCGCTACAGATCCAGTAATGCGGAAATGGAGTGTGCTGCTAGAAGCGGGGATGAAAAGAGCTGGAAAACTCTAAAGCGGGTGTTGTCGCCGCGCGCGTGCTGAATAGCGGTGTTGTCGCACGAGTTCTTATCAGCTGTGTTGTCGCGCGCGTACTGAATAGCGGTGTTGTCGCGCGAGTTCTTATCAGCTGTGTTGTCGCGCGCGTACTGAATAGCGGTGTTGTCGCGCGAGTTCTTATCAGCTGTGTTGTCGCGTCATATCTCTTTTGTCCCAGAAACCTCAGTCCCAAATGAGAGGGTTTTTTTCTGTTGCAGTGGACATTGTAAATACCCAGAGATACCAGCTTTTACCAGATTATATTTATATGATAATTTTCCTTTAAACCCATCTCTATCTAAGTGAGTGAGTGATTAAATGTTGAATGTGATGAGTTTTCAACAATACTAAATTGAAACTTTATTTTTTTACATGGTTTAATATTTTTTTGTTATTAAAATTGAAGTTCCTGTTTCAAAGCTTACAGATAGATGACTAATTTGTATGTCATTGACACTTTTGGCACTTTTTTGGAGTAGTTTCATAAGTTTTGTTTTTTCCTGTAAATGATTCAATAAATACCGTACCGTGACATTCTTACCGAGGTATTACCGTACCGTGAAATTCTGATACCGTTACATCCCTAGAAAATACAGTAGTTCATTGTTAACTCATGGTGTATTAACTAATGTCAACAAGCATGGACTTGAATGTTAATAATGCATTAGTAAATGTTCAGTTATGATTAATAAATGCTGTACATGTGTTGTTCATGATTACTTCATGTTAGTAAATGCATTAACTTATGAACCTTATTGTAAAGTGTTACCCAAATAATAAACCCATCAAACAAAACAAGATGTTTTCCACCATGAAGCAGCAATACCTTGACTTTCGCCCACGTCTGCCTGCTGCAGTATGGAGCAGTGGTTTGACAGCTGCAGAGATGATGAACTCTGGGATTCCCCTTCACATGTCATCATGGGCGATCTGGTGGCATGATCAGACTCGGCCTCCATCTCGGGTGACGGCGGCTCAGTGCCTGTTTTCACACTGACGGGATCTTCATCAGGGACGGTTTCGGGGAGATCCTCCGCTGTCGGCTGCTCTGTGCCGTTTCCCTCACTCTCCACCTCCATCCCATCTTCATCCTTCAGCTCTTCCTGACAACACAAGCAGAGAAACACCATTTCTGAAGACTCTAGTGGTCTTTTGACCAACAAGGCAGGGGCATTAGAAAGCAATAGTTCGCTAAAAAGTGAAAATGGCAGAGGTGTAAAGAATTTAAGTAAATGGACTTCGTTACTGTACTTTAGTATTTTTTTTGGCTACTTTGTACTTGTGCTGAGTCATAGATATATACATTCGATGTCGCCTACCCTGTTGTTGTCTATTAAAAGGAATGCGTCAATAGAGCCGCCATTTTAGTACAGGGTAGCGCTCCTTTGAAATGAATGCGGGACCAAGCTGCAGTGGAGGACTGTGGCCATCCAGAGCAAGACATATACACATATATCTCTGATCGGGAGTTTTCCCGGAGGTTAGTACGTACATTTTTTTTTAAATTACGAAAATTATAGTTTTACATCACTTTTCTACATTGATGGATGAGTGATCACACTGGCATTCCTGACAAAAAGCTTGTGTTTGTGTGTATGGAAACGTACTATTCACCCTCCCTGTTAAATTTGATCTAATCATGTCCTGAAACACTCCTCCTCTCCTGCTTTCACTTTTCAGACTGACGGAGGGAGCGATTCGTTTGTGAATGAATCTCCGTTATGAACGACTCCTTTTTTCTTGCACCGCAGCATCTCGGTGTCATATTTCTTTTGCATTGTTTTATTTACAGTAAGGTATCTGTACTTTTACTCAATTATGGTTTTTAGGTACTCTTTACACCTCTGGAAAATGGACGCGTTTTACGTTTCCAGGTTTCTCAGAGGAAGTCGTCGTAGTTGGTAAACTCGGCAGTGAATGGGAGAGGACAACACATATATATTTACAAACCTATTTGCTGAAATATTAAAAGAAAAACTCCATGATGGTGTTATCAAGACTGTCAGACAAACAAAAACAATAATATGTGACTGATAACGGCAGCCAGAACAGAGAATAACGCCAGACTCACTGCTCTGCCTTCATACACTCTGCAATTTTCTTGATGATGCAAAGATGATATAATATATCCATAAATACATATACATGTTTTATTAAAATCTAAATACTAAAATCAAGGATTTAAGATGCTGATGACTAATAAACACGTCATAACAGTCTCATGAAAAGGCTCCATTAACCCATGGCCCACTAGGCCCACAAGGAATTTGCTGCAGAAGAAATACACTGATGTTGAACCCATCATTCCTGTTTGTATAAGATGGCACCAACAATGATGGCTGCCTCCTTGTCGTGTTTACCTTAGGAAATCCAGCTCATGAACTGTATAATCTCTCTCTCTCTATATATATTCTGTATGTGTGTGTGTGTGTGTGTATGTATATATATATATATATATATATATATATATATATATATATATATATATATATATATATATATATGTATGTATGTATAAATATATACATATATATATATATATATATATATATATATATATATATATATATATATATATATATATATACATATACATATATACACACACACAAACACACACACATATATATATATATATATATATATATATATATATATATATATATATATATATATACATATATATATACATATATATATACATATATATATACATACACACACACACACACACACACACACATATATATATATATATATATATATATATATATATATATATATATATATATATATATATATATATATATATATATATATATATATATATATATATATATACAGTTGAAGTCAGAATTATTCGCCCCCTGTTTATTTTTTATTAGACTTTTTGAAGGTAGAAAAGACAAGATGTCCTCGATAAGCCGGTTGTGGTGGTTTTTGTGATAAATGGCAGCCCTTTATAACTTATTTTCACTGGCTTTAAGTTTACCCATTGACTGAATCCATTTAAATCTTTGACTCTTCGCCTCCTCCAACTTCTTGTTGCCTTTTTCTACTTTTAACATAATTTTTTGTTATTTATTTACTCTTTTGTTTTTGCTGTTATTATTAAGTTATTACAGTTATTTATCATTATTCTGTTATTTATTCATTTTACTATTTTGTCTTTTGTTGTTGTCTAAAAAGTTTAAAAGAAAATGTGTATATATATATATATATATATAAAATTTCCCTGCAGTTCCCTATGTTTGGGCCGGGTTTACTAAACAGTTGTAGGTACTCGCCTTTACTTCTTTGTTGGCTAGCCAACAGATTTTATTTCTTTGGAAGTCTACAAAGCCTCCAGGTATCTGACAGTGGCTTGTGGATACTTCTTGTCCTCGATATGCCCGTTGTGGTGCTTTTTGTGATAAATGGCAACCCTTTATAACGTATTTTCACTGGCTTTAAGTTTACCCATTGACTGAATCCATTTAAATCTTTGACCCATCACTAAGGCCAGACTGAATCTGCAGACATTTCTTGCTATTTCTGCGCAGAATTGTGTTAAAAATCTGTTTATTTATGCTGAATTACTTTGGGAGTATCGTGACTAATACCTAAATATATGAAGTAAAAAGTAATGCCACTTTAACATTTGTTAAATGTCCACAATGCAAATGCAATTAGATCTACTTTATGTTGTAAACGAAGCAAGTCTCTCACATAATATCTCGACTAACTGACAGAAACTACTTTACCAACTGTATTGTAAGTAAATTATATGAATATTTTCATGTTGCTCAATAATATTACAGAAATTAATTTAAAAACTGAATAAATATAAGTTTACATGCATTTACTAAATAAATGTAAATGCATGTAACTTAAATAAATAAACAGAATCAATGACGGGCCTCATCACCTCCTCCACCCCTCTTATTCCCTTATTTCTACTTTTAACATCATTTTTTGTTATTTATATATTATTATTATTTTTGTTTTTGCTGTTATTATTAAGTTATTAATCGTTATTTGTCATTATTCTGGGTCATACTTTATATTAAGTGTCCTTAACTACTATGTACTTGCATTAAAAAAATAAATACAATGTACTTACTGTGTTCATAATGTATTTGAGAACACTTGTGGTGCTGTTGAGTTGGGATAGGGGTTGGGTTATGGACAGGTTTGGTGGAGTGGGTAGGTTTAAGGGTGGGTTAAGGTGTAGGGATGGTCAACAGTGTGTTTATAAATGTAATTACAGAAGTTAAATACAGATGTAATTACATACAGGTATTTAATGAAGCATAAGTACACAATAAATACATGTATTTACACAATAAGTACATTGATTCCTGTGTAAGTACATATTAGTTAAGGCCACTTAATATACAGTGAGACTGTATTCTGTCATTTATTCATTTTTATTATTTTGTCTTGTTACAAAAGTTTAAAAGAAAATGTGTGCAGCCTTTTACTGTCTGCAATTCAAGCATTTATGAACTTTTCACTCAAAAATAAAATGCAACTGCAGTTCCTGTTGGGACGAAAGTTGCTCTTGGTACTTTTGTCTCGCTGATAACAGCCGTACACCACAGCTTTTACACTTCTATCAATGAATTTACAGTGTTTTTATTCAGATCAATTGATCATGCTAACAATAATATAACAAGGTCAGGTTTGTACTCTCAGGTGGCTTTTGAAACACTTGATGAAACTGAAATTTAACAATTTTTTGGTAAAGTTAAAAAACTGTTTGTTTGTCTGTTATCACCCGTAAAATGTAAGGAAAAGTAAAAATAAAAACAGTATGAAGCAATTGAGTGCGAATCATTACCTTCTTTTGAATAAAGTTAAAAAACAAAACATGTTTGCAAAGGTTTTTTACATAGGTCAGGTTAATTTATATATATATAAACTAGCTAATACTGTGTCACTCTTGACTCCCCTGTCTGCTACTTCCTTGACTGTTTATTTAAAGTAAAACTATACTGACGTCGTTCTACATTTGTACTAAACACCAGCTGATATTGATAGACCAGACATCTGAGTTAGCAGCAGCCAAAATGAACCCCTAGTCTAAAGCTTTTTCCTTTAAATGAGTTTTCCTCGTCCCTTCTCCCATCATTTAGTCATTTTGAAGTGTTGGAATGGATTGCGTCGTGACTGTACCTTACATCACATTAGGCTTAGCAAAATAAGGGAAAGAAAATAGAAACTCTTGTCTCTGAACGCCTCCAGCACGGGGAGGGCCACCGCGCGACCCTCACGGCCGATAACTGCGTCCTCGCGCGCGACCTCCATCATCTGCGGGAATCGCGCTGTTTCACACAACAAAACCTAAAACTGACCCAACATCAGTCACAGATCAGCTCATCAGCGATTCTGATGAGATAACCGCGAGCATTGAGTAACTCAGTGCGGTTCATGATCAGGCAGCAGTGTGTAAGTGAGCGGGACAGTGCTGGAGAAATCTGATCAACGCAAAAAAAAAGCACGATAAACGCAGATCGCGCAAACTGACTGGACGAGCCGCACTTAACGGAACTAAGCGGCTTAAAGCCGCAAGCACAGGCTGCGCTCCGCGGTGGCTCGTCATGCAGCGAATTTCCGCCATCGCAACTGCTTTTACCTCGCATGACCGAAGTATTGCACAGAGCCACGGCTCGCCCGAGAAAACAGACGCGAGCCTCGGGTCCCCCTCCCTTTCACGTTTTCCGAGCGCGTCTAACTTAACAGACACCGCCTAGTGAAAAATATCCAGCACAACTTTAGCACTGAATTACCATCGGCCCTGCCTGTCAAGCGCGCTGACAGCGATGTCGTGTTGACATCGGTGTTTCAGCGCCCTGCTTCACGACGAGCGCGCTTTTGTGTGTCTGTCTGTCTATTAGAGCCGCGGAACAAGAGAAGCGACGGTGTCTCGCGCTCACGCACGCACGCACGCGAGCAGGCAGGCGGGCGCTGCCGAGCGCGAGTCCGCACCTTTTGTGCTGAGATCTGAAGTGAAACAGGGCACGCAGACAGTTGCGTGTCGAGCCGTGCACAGCGCTGAGGTGTCGGTTCCCCCACCGTTTGCACACAGCACGACCTCTGAGCAAGCTGTTTGGCGTGTTTGCCGCAGACACGCACAGTTTGGATGTTCTGGCGCACACTTGTACACGAGAAAAGAGCGGAAATCAGAAGGTGCGGGGCTGTTTTTTTTTTTGTGTGTGTGTGTGTCCTGCGCTCTTTTCTTTCGCTTTTTCTCAAAGCCCGATCATTTATTTATATGAACACGGGGTGTAACGCGGCGCGCTGCGCAGGACGTGTTGGAAATATTAAGTTACCTTTTTCGCGAGATGTCTGTCCTGCAGTGCGCTCTTCAGGAGTCGCGCGGACGGCTTGGCCGCCCCCATCCCCCTCGCGGGTAGAGTGATGTGGCCGAGGCGGGTCCTGCGCAGCCGACCCCTCTCGATCTCGCGCTCCAGCACCACTTTAACGCGGTTGCGGGTCAGCTTCTCGCCGGGCATCCCTTTCTGTGTGCAGAGGTAGTCGAGTATCTCTTTCAGCCCTGGCGGTGCGTGGCCCCGTGTTGCGGCGGAGCCCCGGTGTCTCTCGGACATACTTCGGACAGCATCCACCAATCTGTCGCCCAAATCGGTACTGTTCTCCTCCGGGGACTCGGAGCCGCGCAAAGCGGAGCCCTTCACCCCCGGCTTGAGTTTGGAGGACGCAGAGAACCTGTTTTTCAGAGGCGAACTAACGCTCGAGCAAGTTTTCTGCTCCTTCTCCTCCTCCTCCTCATCATCAGTGCCCTCGTGGCCCGCGCTCAACATCTCCTCTCCTGCACTTGAAGCATCGCGGGGGCCAGAGCCGCCTCCCCCCGCCGCGGACACTGATCTCCGCTCTTTCGATGCACTTGCTTTCTCGCTCCCGGCAGAGCAGCCCGTTGCGCCACAACTAACCAAACTGTTTCCGCTATGTAGTGGTAAAATCTTGTCTTCCTTTTCGAGAGTGGAGGGCGAGGATTGAAGCGGCGGGTCAGGACTGGGGCTCACCCGCGGCTCCTCGGGCTCCTTGTCTCCGCTCTCCTCCTCCTCCTGGTCCGTGAGGCTGAGCGCGCTGTCGCCGGTGTTTGTGAACGCGGCGTGTTTGGTTTGTTCTGCCACTGACTCGCCGCTGCCGCTGCTGCTGTCGGTGGTTTGCTCGGGTCTCTTTCTGCATTTTCTTTGCACTTTAGCTGCGTTCCTGTACGAAATGGACCCCTTGTAGCTAACTTTCAGCACAGTTTGCTCCTGGATCAGTTTTTCTAGTTCAGCCCTGGTCTGGTCCGGGTCTGACCCGTGTCTTCTTCGAACCATCCGGCAAATCCTCTCCAGGTCCGGTCTCGCTTTTCTCGAGCGCAGAGAGTCGATGGTCTCCAGGATCCACTCTTGGTATTTTGGTTCCGACATGATTGCGCACTGGTTCGGCCGAGCGCTTCTCTCTCTTGTCTCCGAAGTGATCCGCTCTGAGCCCGGCTGGGAATGAAGCGGAAGCCTCGCTCTACGCCTGCGTTTACCCACTATGTGCGCTTAAGGTGGACTACTTGCGAAGAGAACCATCCGCTACGCTCTGCGCCGATGAGCGGCGCTTATTTAAGGTGGTATGGCGGAGTTAGACGTTTTGCGCACCTCCTCGACGGGCTTTTGTTTGCGCTCGCACTGCAGTTACACCTACAGCAACAGATTGTTCATTTGCAATCTCTACACTTTAATTTAAATCACATTCAATAGCGCATCTGTATTCAAAGGTTAGACGACAGATGGCTTCAACTAAACTGAGTGAATCTATTCATTTTATAACTCCTCGCGTCAGTGCCAGCTGCTAACATCAACTGAAACAAACATATTACGAAAATAACACCTCTGCATTTTATAATGCACACATAATCTACATATTTTAGCTAAATAGACGAATAAATAAGTTAAAAAGGAGCCTAAATCACCAACTGTTGAATGTATATAGACTAGGCTACATTATAAACTGATGTAAAATAGTGCTGCAGTATTTAGTGCAAACAGCAGAAAAGGCCCAGATGTAAAGCTTACCTTCAGAAACCATTGCATCCACCTGCAAATTGATAAAAGCTCATCTAAGTCCACACATTTAAATGTCTGGAATATTTGAAACAAAGAAATACAGATTTTATTATGTAGAAAAACACGAACTCTTAAACATGCAGGGTTATTTCCACCTAAATATGGGTGTGAATGTACAAAACAAGCCACTCCATTCATTGTGTAGTTCAATTCAAATCCCAAATTCAACCCAAGTTTGGAGTTTGTCCATATTCTCCCTCATTTAGATGGAAATAATCCAGCATTTTTGGTTTGAGTGTAGTATTGCTTTCCACAATGCTCATTAAACATATTGGTGCATTTGTAGCGGTATGATCATTTGAGAGCTTTTTCAGTTCATTTCTCTGCACAGTTGTGCAATGATAAAGAAAAAACATTTCAAGACTTTGTACACTTATAATGCAAGCGTATAAACAGCTCAGCAAATTCACAAACGTTTCATTATGAATATAATTACAGATCACGTCTAAATATACTGTTGTTTGAGTAATAAAGGGATCGTTCACCCAAAAGTAAAAATCAAGTCATCATTCACTTTCAGTCCTTTTCTATTAAACTCAAAAGAAGATATTTTGAAGAATGTTCAGTGCTGACTCAGGGTATTTGCACCCTAAAGGTAATTTCAATACCTTTTAGGACTTTTTTAAGACCTTCTCAGAATATTTTAAGACCTCATCGCCACTATAAGTTCTAATCAGTATCAAACCTTTAACTTAATAATTGGCTGTTAATAAACAGTGGTGGTTAGATAAATCAATGGAACACAACCATGCAACAGAGCTCAGATAAGCCCGGAAGAAACAAAGCTTGAAATAATAAATTACACGGTTGTTTTCAGCAGGCTTTAGCCACAAATTACGTAACATCATCCGAATGGAGGAACTTAACCGGATGCGCCCCAGCCTGAACCAATGGATGGAGAACACTAGTGTTTTATTAGAAGGAAAATGAATATGTTTCTGCTTTATTGAAGTCAAACACTTTATACAACGCTTGAACAAAATGGAAGACCTCAAAAAAATGGGATTAAGACTTTTTAATACCTTTTAAGGGCCTTATTTTTAATTATAAGGGATTTATAAACTTTTAATACTTTTATAATAGTTGGAAAAAAATACTATGGTTATTCTTTTAAACATGTTTTTTTTTGTGTGTTCAACAGAGAAAAATAAATTTAAAGAGGTTTTAACAGGTAAAGAGTAAATGATGGCAGAATTTTCATTTTTTTGTGTGATCCATCTCTTTAATTGTGTAATAGTCACTTACTTCATCCTTCAGAACTAATGAAAGTAGCAAGAAAATTGGCAAGAAAATTGGCAAAAAACACAGAGGATTGACCATGATGCAGTTTGAAGTCATTTAGAGCGGAGCTATCAGTCATTTGGGTGGAGCTATCAGTCATTTGGGTGGAGCTATCAGTCATTTGGGTGGAGCTGTCAGTCATTTGGGTGGAGCTATCAGTCATGTGGGTGGAGCTATCAGTAATTTGGGTGGAGCTAACAGTAATTTGGGGTGGAGCTATCAGTTATCAGTCATTTAGTGAAGAGCTATCAGTCATTTGGGTGGAGCTATCAGTCATTTGGGTGGAGCTATCAGTCATTTGGGTGGAGCTATCAGTCATTTGGGTGGAGCTATCAGTCATTTGGGTGGAGCTGTCAGTCATTTGGGTGGAGCTATCAGTCATGTGGGTGGAGCTATCAGTAATTTGGGTGGAGCTAACAGTAATTTGGGGTGGAGCTATCAGTTATCAGTCATTTAGTGAAGAGCTATCAGTCATTTGGGTGGAGCTATCAGTCATTTGGGTGGAGCTATCAGTCATTTGGGTGGAGCTATCAGTTATCAGTCATTTAGTGAAGAGCTATCAGTCATTTGGGTGGAGCTATCAGTTATTTGGGTGAAGCTATCAGTTATTTAGGGCGGAGCTATCAGTCATTAAGGGCAGAGCTATCAGTCAATTAGGGCGGAGCTATCAGTCATTAAGGGTGGAGCTATCAGTAATTTAGTGTAGAGCTATCAGCTATCAGTCATTTAGGGTGGATCTATCAGTCATTTAGGGTGGAGCTATCAGTCATTTAGAGCAGAGCTATCAGTCATTTGGGTGGAGCTATTAGTCATTTAGAGCAGAGCTATCAGTCATTTGGGTGGAGCTATCAGTCATTTGGGGTGGAGCTATCAGTTATCAGTCATTTAGTGAAGAGCTATCAGTCATTTAGGTGGAGCTATTAGTCATTTGGGGTGGAGCTATTAGTAATTTGGGGTGGAGCTATCAGTCATTTGGGTGGCGCGATCAGTCATTTGGGGTGGAGCTATTAGTCATTTGGGGTGGAGCTATCAGTCATTTGGGTGGCGCTATCAGTCATTTGGGGTGGAGCTATTAGTCATTTGGGGTGGAGCTATTAATCATTTGGGGTGGAGCTATTAGTCATTTGGGGTGGAGCTATCAGTCATTTGGGGTGGAGCTGTCAGTCATTTGGGGTGGAGCTATCAGTCATTTGGGTGGAGCTATCAGTTATTTGGGTGGAGCTATCAGTCATTAGGGGTGGAGCTATCAGTAATTTGGGTGGAGCTATCAGTTATTTGGGTGGAGCTATCAGTCATTTGGGGTGGAGCTATCAGTCATTTGGGTGGAGCTATCAGTCATTTGGGGTGGAACTATTAGTCATTTGGGTGGAGCTAATAGTCATTTGGGGTGGAGCTATTAGTCATTTGGGGTGGAGCTATTAATCATTTGGGGTGGAGCTATTAGTCATTTGGGGTGGAGCTATCAGTCATTTGGGGTGGAGCTGTCAGTCATTTGGGGTGGAGCTATCAGTCATTTGGGTGGAGCTATCAGTTATTTGGGTGGAGCTATCAGTCATTAGGGGTGGAGCTATCAGTAATTTGGGTGGAGCTATCAGTTATTTGGGTGGAGCTATCAGTCATTTGGGGTGGAGCTATCAGTCATTTGGGTGGAGCTATCAGTCATTTGGGGTGGAACTATTAGTCATTTGGGTGGAGCTAATAGTCATTTGGGGTGGAGCTCTCAGTTATCAGTCATTTAGTAAAGAGCTATCAGTCATTTGGGTGGAGTTATCAGTCATTTGGGTGGAGCTATCAGTCATTAGGGGTGGAGCTATCAGTAATTTGGGGTGGAGCTCTCAGTTATCAGTCATTTAGTGAAGAGCTATCAGTCATTTGGGTGGAGCTATCAGTCATTTGGGTGGAGCTATCAGTCATTTGGGTGGAGTTATCAGTCATTTGGGGTGGAGTTATCAGTCATTTGGGGTGGAGCACTCAGCTATCAGTCATTTGGGTGGAGCTATCACTCATTTAGGTGGAGCTATCAGTCAAGAGCTATCAGACTTTTAGGGCCACATTATCCTTCAGTACTAATGAAAATAGCAGGAAAATCACCATAAACACAGAGGATTGACCGTGATGCATTCTGAGGCACATAAATAGACGTAAATCCTGTTTGGTATTTATAGTAATACTTTATTGGAATGATTCTTGTGGTGCAAAATATCACAATTAACTTGAACCATGTCCTCAGGAGTAAGCACTGGTATCCACTGAGTTCGCCTCCAGCTCAGGAGGTATTTGTAGCCTAGAGAGTTGCGTGTAAGAAATTCTCACCCAAAAAGGAGCCAGATGCACTGCACCCATTCAGAGAGAAGACTTTGCCTATTTAAAAATGCAGAAATGGAAGAATAAAGGGGGAAGAAATGGCGAAAACGGAGAGAGCCATGCGGAGAGCGTCGCCCCCGCAAGGCCTCGCCGCCTCAATCGCGCACAAAGTGTGTGCGATCTCGTCGTGTGTCGTTATAAATGTGGAACCCAATGACAACCGTAACAATTATAGTATGAACAATACTAAACGAACCAAACGGAAACATTCATCCCCTCCTCTGCACGAAGGCTTGACGCAGTAAAAGGCTGCCAGTCCGACTCGTCGCAGCCTATAATCCACGACACAACCGATGAGTCAAAATATTGACACTCGAAGGATTTCATGGCACATTTCGTAAGTTCAAAGTTCGTCAGTGAATATTTTACAGAGCGCGGTGGACCTACTGCTGAAATTAAAAACAAAGAGGTGCTCTTATTATGAAATCATGGCTTCATTTCTATGCCATTTTCCACTTTGTCGTCCCTTCAGTGCATTTTTTAGAATAAAGAAACACATGACAGTTTACAGGACCAAAAAATATTTCGGTTATTACACAGGAATACATGTTTTTTTGTCATCGTTTTTTTCTTATATTTTTCAGCATGGTTGTTTATGGTGACCTTAACTGCGGTGACTGCTCAAGATCAGCGGTATCTCTGAACAGACATGAACTAATCTGTCTTTGTGCGGCAACAACAATCCCAGTCCACAGGCCAACAATTACACCCTATCAAATCCATCATGATTAATATCACATGAACAGAGATTTAAAAACCAAAAGAAATAATCATAATAAAAAATAAAAGAGAGAAAATTACAAACGTGATTAAAATAGAGGAGATGATAAAGGCCTCACTGTTTATCCCTGGAGGTCTTCTCTGCACTCTTCCGCTGGTTTCTCTGCTGTTTAACAGGAGGAAGGATCGGTTTTAAGATTCATGCACTTTTTCTCTCTCTCTTTCTCTCTCTGATTTCTATCATTTCTTCCTCTAGAACTCGGCGAATTCTTTCGCACACTTCTCGGTGAACGACACGCGGATCTCTTCTTCCTCATAGTCATCAAAGTTGCTGGTGTCCCCGGGACCTCTGCATTTAGGCACAAACGGGGCCTCCACCTGCGAACAGAGAAATTTGTTTGAAAATTTAATTTAAAACAAAGTTTTAATGCATTACAAACGGCGATGGTGCATCGCACTTCAGGAGGAGATGTGAATTAATTTAGCTAAACTGTGACATGGTCATCTTCCGGATATATTATCAATGATCCATCAGGTAATGTTTTCCCCTCTCTCTCTCTCTCTCTCTGTCTAAAATTATTGGTCAAGCGCTGTCAATAAATATTTGTTCTCCATATCTCATAATGCACAGCACATCAGCCTACGGCAGCTGGATTAGTCCAAAAAGGCGCAGTTGTTTTTGCAGTTGGGTCTGTTTTAGTTCGGATCATGTTCTCACCATTATTATGGATATATTATGGATGGATGGATGGATGGATGTATAGATTATGGATGGATGGATGGATGGATGGATGGACAGATGATGTATATATTATGGATGGATGGATGGACGGATGAACAGATGGATGGACAGACAGACAGACAGTGTTCAGCATAAATGAGTTCACCCTTCACAGATCTCTCTGTAAAATTAAAGTTTCTCTGGTATGCTTTATAATAATATAAAAGTTTCATTAGTAAGAATCAAAGTCAAAACTGGAAATAATTTAACAAAATATCTTAATATAATGTTGCAAAAATCAGTACAACCCATTATGTCAGGAAAAATATTACATTAAATTTTACACATGAATCAACTACTTTGTAATCTTATGTTTCTAATAAATTAATCTAATTTTCATGTATTAACTTTCCATGCCTAAAGATGTTCGGTGACCAAACTGTTGTGCTGAAATTCACCAAAATATTGTCAAAATTTACTGTAAAATGGATAAAAATATCTTGTTTTTTAAAAGGGTGTACTCATTTATACACTGTGTGTGTGTGTGTGTGTGTGTAAATACAAATAGTAATAACATCATTATATGCTATTTATAAATAAATAATAATAATATACTAATAACTAACTTAGACTTCACACTAATCCATATACTGCTGCTGTCTGCTGATCTGAAATGCTCATGTGTGGAGTCTGCACTGCAAGAATGTTCTTTAGCTTAGAGTTTTTGTCTTATTTATAGTCCAAATATCTAAAAATGATTAAATCAGAAAGCGTTTTCTAGACAAGCAAAACATTTGGTCCTGTTTTAAGAAATAATGCGCCAAAATTAAGTGAGTTTTCCCTTAAAATAACCAAAATAATCTGCCAATCGGCTAAGCAAAATCCCCTTGTTTTTCCTTTTGGTGTATTAATATTTTTCTAACCACATTTGCAGATTATTTAGCTTGTTTTAAGGGAAAACTCACTCAATTTTCAACACATTGTATCTTAAAACAAGACAAAATGTTTTGTTTGTCTAGAAAATGCTTCTTGATTGAAGAAATGTTCAGATATTTGAGATATAAAAGAACAAACGAACCACTCAAGGGTTCATTCGAAAGCGTTTTTTTGATCCGCTTTTGTTGAGCACTCGAGTACAATTGCTACATTCATACCTGCCCAAATGAACCGCACCAAGAGGGAAAACGAACTCCAGTGCGATTCAACCGAACTAAATAAGGCAGGTGTGAAAACACCCTAAAATTATAACTGTAAGCTAATAATGTGGCATTGTCGTACTTTGAAACAAGTTGTTCTATTTCGAAACCTTCAATAAAAATTTATATATCTATTTTATGTAAGTTTTTAGCTCCTATATTCTCAACATCATTCCACATAAGCCAATTGTATACCAAATTCTGTACAGAAATAGCAAAAAAGGGAGCTGATTCTGTCTGGCCCTAGATATTAGTAATACAGGATGAAATGTGAGCTAAAAGTCCTACTGTTAAACACACTGAATGCAGCAGAATGCAGTTTAGAGTCAGTAGCTATGTTCCCATCCAAAAATGTGAATTAAATTTATGCGCAAAACTGGATTATCGCATAAAAGACGTGTGAATAAAGCAGCGATTCTATCCAAAAGAGTTAAAGAGAACAAAATCGTCACTTCCTGATCAACTGGCACCAAATGTCAACAGTGAAGGCAGAATTTCTGCATCAATCTTTTACTTATTTAATAAAAGACTTTCACCTCAGAAGGCAATGCCGACACACAGTGAACACTTGGTGGCGTTTGAAGGCTTGAGACGCAGAGCACAGACGCTCTTGACAATTCTGGAAGTCATTAATAATATAATAACACTAATACTGAAACTGTAAGGCGTTTTAGAATGACCAAAACAACAGTTCAGATGTTATACAGTGTGCTCAGCCTGCTGGTTTATCCATTCACGCACACTTTCATCATCACATGATCTCTTGTAACAAAATCACATGACCGTTTTTTAATGCACATACTGGAATTTGTTCGGTAAAAGTGTTTCCATCGTAGTTTATGCGCATGTTTTCTAATTGAACAAAACGTTTATCCTACTCTAGTTATCCACATATGCTTTGTATGCATATTTTCAGAACTTATGCGCATCTTAGTGTTTCCATCAACCATTTATTTATGCGCATATTCAAAATGTGAATAAAAATAGGTGGATGGAAACATAGCTAGTGATGAAGGACCGATTCTCACCCTCCGCTGGTAAATGGCGATCCAGTCAGTGGTAGAGAACCACTTGTGTCCTTTAATATCGTTGACTCCGTTCTTGAGGTTTCCGTAGCGCTTGGTGAGATCCACCTGCAGCAGGTTCCTCAACAGGTCCTTCAGGTCCGAGCTGAAGTGCGACGGGAATCGTACCTGAAAAAAAAAAAAGATGACTCAAAACCAGAGGGCGGAGCCATCAGTCATTTAGGGTGGGGCTTTCAGTAATTTAGGGCGGAGCCATCACTCATTTAGGGCGGTGCCATCAGTAATTTAGGGGCGGAGCTATTAGTCATTAAGGGCGGAGCTATTCGTCATTTAAGGCAGAGCTATCAGTCATTTAGGGCGGAGCTATCAGTCATTTAGGGCGGAGCTATCAGTCATTTAGGGTGGAGCTATCAGTCATTTAGAATGGAGCTATCAGTCATTTAGAATGGAGCTATCAGTCATTTAGGGTGGAGCTATCAGCTATCAGTCATATAGGGCGGAGCTATCAGTCATTTAGGGTGGAGCTATCAGTCATTTAGGGCGGAGCTATCAGTTATTTAGGGTGGAGCTATCAGTCATTTAGGGCGGAGCTATCAGTCATTTAGAATGGAGCTATCAGCTATCAGTTATTTAGGGTGGAGCTATCAGTCATTTAGGGCGGAGCTATCAGTCATTTGGGGAGGAGCTATCAGTCATTTATGGCTGAGCTATCAGTCATTTGGGGCGAAGCTATCAGTCATTTAGGGTAGAGCTATCAGCTATCAGTCATTTAGGGCGGAGCTATCAGTCATTTAGGGCGGAGCTATCAGTCATTTGGGGCGAAGCTATCAGACATTTAGGGCAGAGCTATTAGTCATTTAGGGTGGAGCTATCAGTCATTTAGGGTAGAGCTATCAGCTATCAGTCATTTAGTATGGAGCTATCAGTCATTTCAGCCTGATCTCACGAGAAAACGTAAGTATTTTACGTTTAGGCAGTTTAGTGGCTTATTTGTACGAATT